>NC_090650.1:323811814-323889314 GCF_040937935.1 Hyperolius riggenbachi
TTATTGTACTAGGCAAATATCACTGAAGCTCTGACATATGGGTATTTGTGATCTCATACAAGGAAATTAACTGTATAGCTCCAGAGGTAGTTTATTAAACTACACCTGTCATTGGAGAACTATGGAAGACAGAATCTGGATGAACTACTTTTGAAAAATAAAACCTTTGAAACCAGAGCCTACTGACTTGCAGTACCTACACTATAGCACCCTGCCCAACTCCCCATAACCATAACCTTTCCATTCTAACTCCTTCCTGATGACTAACCTTTAAGCAAACATCCTTGTACCCCATCACCCAAAATACTCAAACTCTTCACTAGCGTTAAACTTTTTAGCTTCTTCAAATTCATAACCTTATTCCGAATTCTTCAGATCATAACCTGCATGCGGGCAGCAGCAGGGGGTGTAAACTCACCCTTAATGCTGCCTCTGGTTGCAGAGCTTCATTTCAAATGTCACATCACTCCAATACTTCCTCCTTCCAGCTTTGAAGGAGGAAGAATCAGAATGCTGGAACGCAACATGGAACACAGCAGCCAAGTGTGCAAAAAGGGTGAGGTGAGTTTGAACCCCCGCCACTGTCTGCATGCAGGTTCTGATCGGAAGAATTTGAAACGAGGTTCTGAATTTGAAGGAGCTCATAAGGTCAACTCTACTCTTCATTTAACCCAAGAGAGACTCCCTTCTCATCATTAGTTTTGCTTGATGCTTTAAAATACAATCTAGGCATCTGCCATTGGAAACGTATTATTGATGATTGCCGGTGCCAACTGACAACAGGACATCCAATGTTATTAGACAGAGCTCTCTGAAACCACCTGCTCCCTCCAGAGGAAGACCACACAGACTGTTCTGGCACTAAACACAGAACCTTTGATCTGCAATATGAGGTGTGCTAGCTTGTTAGTCACCATGTTGCCTTTTTTGACAATGATATACATATGTGGCACTGATAAAATCATCAGCCGTGATAATTACTTCTTGCCAGAAAGAGTATAGGTATGAGGCTCATTGACATTAATTGCGCTGGTGTACAAATATGCAGGAACAAGGGACACTGTTCTCTATTGTAGCCTATGTCAGGCTACACTTTAAAAGAAAAGTATCATTCAGCAATCTCTAATGCGCTAGTCAAGCTGATCAACACTTTATAAACACAACAATCAGTCTGTCGGTCTAACATAAAAAATAGTTCCCCTTAGGAGGGAAAATTTAACTTCTTTAGTTTCAGAGCTAAAAGATGAGAAACTAGGTTG
The DNA here is from genome assembly GCF_040937935.1 of Hyperolius riggenbachi. Lineage (NCBI taxonomy): Eukaryota > Metazoa > Chordata > Amphibia > Anura > Hyperoliidae > Hyperolius > Hyperolius riggenbachi. The sequence goes on from NC_090650.1 coordinate 323,813,074, forward strand.
GGCTGCTTACAGCTTCTACTGGTGTACATGCAATGACCACACACCGCAGGTCAATGAAAGTCTACGAGGACTCATACTGAGGTGGTGCGGTGCAATGGGATGGAAGTGAAGTAATTGCCACATCCCGGATGCAAGGACAAACCTATGTTACAGCGCAGTTCTGCGGCGTCCTGTGGCGGATTGGAAGTCATGTAAGTATATGGCAACACAATGGTTCTTAAAAAAGCTGGCGGTGGTGTTGCGGTGCGTCTGCACACTTCCTGTTTTGATGTCGGCCAGAAGGTGATTGCCACATATTAACATGGTAATCCCCGAAGGCCTGTTTTCGGCGGTGCAGTGCAGCCATAGGGCAGCAACGCACCCCTAACGCCAAAGTGCAGTCTGAAACCGGCCTAAAAGAGTTCTGAGGTCACACAATAAATGTTTAACTTACCTGGGGCTTCTTCCAGCCAACATTTATTGCATGGCCTCGGAAGTGCTTTAAAAAATAATTTCAGTTTTACTTTACCTTTTTAAAATGCCTGGAGGAGTGATATCACTTAATCAAGTTCTAATGGTATTTACATTTTATTTCATAAATTAGTGTTTAAAACAGAGTGCAGCATGTCACTCAATCTGTAAGATCTCATAAGCAGAGAAATAGCACTCTGACACAATTCAGGTCATTTTTAATGTATCTTGACATTTAGTTTTTTTTACTTTAGGTGGCCATTCACAAAATACAGTAACCAAATTGCTAAATTTTAACAACTAATGAACAAAATGATTGATTATAACACAAATTGAATGAAACCTTACTTTTTATTAAAAAAATCGTGATTATTTTGCGAAAAATGTGGTAAAATGTATGATCAGTCATTGCAGGAAATTCTAGTCGAGCAACAAAACTGATTATTTAAAAAGAAAGGTGTGGCTTCGTGATTTTTTTTTTTGCATTTCTTTACTAAACGTATCTCCCTACAAGGCCTTCTGCAAAGGAGGAGTCTGCCTACATTCTTTCCCAATAGCTCTGATGCCCCTTTTCTTCTGTACTGGTCCACTTGGTCAACTGTTTTTGGGAAACAACACAGGGCCTGAGGTTACCACCACAGGAAATTTTTATTTTCTGATGAAAACATATCAGTCCATTATAATCACTGGAGACTTGCATCAGAAAGTGTACAACCCTAAAGAACAGAAAGCTGAAGTGAGAGGAATAAGAAGGGGCCATCTTAATTCCCTAGCATGACACCCAGGCTTTTATGACCTTTGGGCTATAGCTTATTCTGAGACCCACACCTGCAAACAAGCATGCAGCCAGTGGAGTCAGACCAGAGTCAAATAACCTGATCGGCATGCTAATTCTGGGCCAGTGACTTATAGTATTAGAGGTAGAGCATTAGGCACCTGGGATTGATTATTAAGAGAATGGAGAGGGCAGCCTCCATATTCTTCTCATCAAGTCCAGATCATCACTTGTTGACTCAACTCATGTTGTAAATGTATAACTAAATGCTAATAACTGTCAAACAAACATACAAAGCCACAGATGCAAATATAGAAACAGCCCCAGAACATGTAAAGCAGTGTTACAAAGTTTATATAAGAACAAATCATTATGTCAACTTGCTTCTTCATCACACATGCAGCAACCGATAGCTATAGAAACTCATTACAGATAGCTACACATCTTTGTACAATATACTCGTTGGTCAATACATTGTAAATTCAAACTAATCTTTATTTAACAGAGCAAGTGAACAGAATTATACTTACAGGGAACCTAAACTGAGAGAGATATGGATGTTTCCTTTTAAAGAGAATCTGAAGCCACATTAAAAATGGCTTTTCAGCTTATATTCAGCAGGGACATGTTTGCCCCTACTAAAACGCCGCTATCCCGCGGAATAACGAGGGGTCTTTACCCCCCAAATCCCCCCTGCAAAATCCACGACTTTCTTGGTCGTGGATTTTGCTGCCCCTGTGCGCTTCCATGTGAGGCAGGGCTATGAGCCGCAGCCCTGTCTCACACACGTCTGTCAGAGGCGGATATCCACCTATCCCCCACCCCTCTCAGCGAAGGAAGACTGAGAGGGGCAGGGGAGGGGCGGAAATTCACCTCTGACAGACGCGTGTAAGGTAGGGCTGCAGCTCATAGCCCTGCCTCACACGGAAGCGCTCCCTGGGCTTCCGGGGGATTTGGGGGGTAAAGACTCCTCGTTGTGCCGCGGGATAGCGGTGTTGTAGCAGGGGCAAACATGCCCCTGCTGAATATAAGCTAAAAAGCCATTTTAACTGGCTTCAGATTCTCTTTAAACAATACCAGTTGCCTGGCAGTCCTGCTGATCTCTTTTGCTGCAGTAGTGGCTGAATCACACACCTGAAACAAGCATGCAGCTAATCCAGTCTGATTTCAGTCAGAGCACCTGATTTGCATGCTTGTTCGGGGGCTATGGCTGAAAGCATTAGAGACACAGGATCAGCAGGAGATTCAGGCAACTGGTATTATTTTAAAAGGAAAAATCCATGCCCTTCTCAGTTTAGGTTCCCTTTAAATACTTATAAATGATAAAGAACAATATAGATGAGACGCTGCAATACCCTAACCTAACATTGCGGCCTTACACCTGGCATGAGTCATTTTCACAACTTTAATTTTCAAGAAGAAAAAAAGTCACCAGAAAACAAAATGTTGACACTTAAGGCAAGGTTAAATGAAATCTGTGAGAGTGAGAGTGGTATGGAAGGCTGCACTACCGACATGTTTATAAATGCAACTTACAAAGGCGTTGCACTAATCGGCCTCAATTCACAAAAGGGTGCTTAGTGTCAGCATGCCAGTGAAAAGCCCTTTTTCAAAAGTTTGCACGCGCAAAGTTTAGCGATGCACGGTGCGTGCGAAACGTCGCACCATCCGCACACTTTGCATGCGGACGGTGCGACGTTTCGCAAGGTGCGCACAACACTAAACTTTAGGACCCTAGTTTGCACATCCAAAGCTTTTAGGCTTGCTAACTAGGTTAGCAGCCTTTTGTGAATCAAGCTCATCCTGTGCTTTTAATACCTAAAACAAATACCTAAAAAAAAACAAAAAAAACACAGAGACAGAATGAATGTGAACACAGAGGACCTGATGCACTAAACTCTGATAAAGTTGCCATGCTTAAGGAGTGCATGGCACATATGCCTGGGTTTCCTACAGACACCCCGGTTTCCTCCCACATCCCAAAAACATACAGATAAGTTAACTGGCTTCCCCATAAATTGGTACTAGACTACATGGGACATATGACTATGGTAGGGGTTATATAAAAACCTTTAATCATTACACAGCAGCAGCCTATCTTTTCTCGCATGCCTGCTGCACAGCTCATTTATTCACACTCCTTATTGCCTGTGAGCTGTTTCTATAGCCCTGCAGAACAACAGAGGAATTTCCTGATAGCTCTCCATTCAAACAGCACTGCCTGTCAGCCCTCACTGCCTACAGCAGAACAAACACACAAACCAGGCAGATATTCACAGAGGAGTACCAGTGGATCCCTGTTTTATCTACAACAGATAGAGGAGGACCAGCTAAATTGCCAAGCCCAGTCCCCAGCTAGAGGGACAAAAGCCTTGCTGATGGACAAACTTATATGGGCTTGCCAGCTACTACACAAGGTGAGATTATTCCAGTTTACTTGATCTGAGATATATATATATATATATGTATATATATACATATACATACAATATATATATATATATATATATATATATATATATATATATATATATATATACAGTATATATATATATATATATATATATATATATATATATATATATATATATATATATATATATATATATACTGCTCCCTGCTCTCTTGCATTTCAGGGATTAGATTGCAACCTCCTCTGAGGGACAGTAAGGCCTAGTGCACACCGAGCGGTTTTTGGAGCGATCCGCCGGCCGCATCCGCCTGTAAAAATGCTTGGCTAATGTATTGCAATGGGATGGTGCATACTGGCGGTTTGAGGATTTTGACAAGCTGCAAACGCGCCTCCTGCTGCAAGTTTATGGTTTTCGGAAGCTTTTCGTCCTCAATGTAAAGTATAGGAAAAACGCAAACCGCTCTGAAAAACGCTACTTCAGAGCGGTTTGCCAGGCGTTTTTGTTACAGAAGCTGTTCAGTAACAGCATTTACTGTAACAATATGTGTAATCTGCTACACAGAAACGCACCCAAAACCGCTAGGTATGTTTAGAAAACTTCTCTAAACATGCCTAGAATCGCTCTGAAATCAGCTCCTTAGTGACAAGACTATGTACTCTGTACAGTGCTGCGGATGATCTTGGCACTATACAATTACAGTATTATAATAGTAATGTGCACAATGCAATGGTAACATGCATGGTAATGTACATGGTGCAAAAAGGTTAACGGGCTATACTCCCCCTGTGCTAGTAAAAAGGAAAATTGCTGTGCATACTCTGCAAATGGCACCTTTAACAGAGTTTAGTGCATCAGGCCAGAGTGTCTTACAATTGGCAACCTACATATTCTGCTCACATAAATTGTAAAATTTAAAAATGCATGTGTATGTATAAAATGCACATTTGTCCCAAAAAAAAAAACAAATTAAAAAAAACAAACAGTTTTTTCTTATGTCGCTGTTACTTAACTTTACAAAAAAACAGTGCTAAATATAAGTTAAACTCACAAATTGAATTTGTTTATCCATCCTGGTTATTACAACATTTAGATTATGTTCCTAGCACAATGTATGGTGACAATATTGTATCTGGAAATAAAGGTGCCTTTTTCAGTTTTGTGTTTGTTGATTTCTCATTGTACACCATCAATGATTAGGAGACCTTATTTGCAAATATAGCAGTAATATACACTCATGGTATACACATTTAAAAAGCCAAGTTCCTAAGGTAACAATACATGTTTTTTTACAGGTCTTTTATTTTGGTACAGAATATGTGAACATGTAATTTCTTTTGATTCAGTTTGTGGCTAAAAAGAATATACAAGACATGGGCCTCAACCCTAAAACTTTATAAACTCTATTCTACAACTTAGCAGGGTTAAAATGTTACTACATATGTCTCTTGTAGTTTTACTAAGACTTTCCCAAGTTTGATCATAATTTTGAAAAAAAAAATTATGTTGGATTTAGTTTGTCCCTACCTTTGTTTTTTATGTGACGTGGGCCCAAGCTTTAAGACAAAACAAAATGTATTCTACAACTTGTCACGGTAAAAATGATACCACATGTGCCTAATTTAGTAACAATCTAGTGGTGCACTCTCCCCAAATAGATTGGACGTATATATCCGTCCAGATAGGCTTAAGTGGTTAATGTTGAACTTGGCTAGGTGGTTTAAAGTTAGACATGGAGCGGGTGATTAGAGTTAGGCACTGGAGGGGGGGAGGGTTCTGTAGTTCTGTAAGTGAATATGGTTAGGTTTAGGTGTAGAAAAATATTGGTAATATTTACTGAAAAACACAGAGCGCCAGGGCATTTGCCAAAACTTTTCATTTTTGTGGAAATTTTTGTTTTTCCCATTTGCTGGAATTTTCGTTTATTGTGGGAAGGGGTGGGAGGTGTTAAGGGTTAGGCATCAAGAAGGGGGGAGGGGGTTTAAGGTTGGCGTAGATGGATAGTTTAAAGTTAAGCATGGGGGGTAGTTAGGGTATTGAAGGAGGCAGGGTTCTGTATGCGAGTAGGTTAGGTTTAGTTGTAGTAAAATATTGGTACTATTTACTGATATTTTACTAGTGAATATTACCACTGTAAATAGTAGGATATTTGTAAAAGTTACTGATATTCTACTATAGCCTTTTGCTCAGTGCCCAAATTTCCCGGTGCTTTTTTTTGCGTATACTGAAAAAAAGGGTCGCTGTAGACATTTTTCAGTGCTGCAAAAACGTTTTCTAATTTTCCAGGTTTCAAGTATAGTTGTGGGGAAGAAAGGACAATGTGATGCATATAATTGCAAATTGATGCAAATGGTATGCAAATATATGCACCTTGAAAAATCAGCTGATAAATTGCAGCAGCTGAACAAAAGATTCATTTTTAAGCGGCATACATTTGCATAGAATTTGCTTCACCTCAAAACTATTTGCATCTCAATGATTATCTCTAGCTATGAGTAATATGCAAATAGTTAATAATAGGAAGGTTCAACTATTCAGTAACTTTTTTTTTCCATCCCTGAAAAGAAACAAATATAGTAAATGTCACTGTACAAGTGTTTGTCCTCTCTCCACATCTCACATGCACTTCACTGAGAATGTGGGTCAGCAGCAACCTAAGCGTGTGAAATCCCATGGTTTTTTTTGGTTTATGTTTTTGAGTAAACAAAATGTCTTTTTAAATACAAGACATCAATACAAGCAGAGCTAACACAGAGAACCCCTTGAATAAATAAACAACGTAAGTGTAGGAAAGCGCGTATGAGCAGACGTTTAAGGTCAAATGAAGATGAACGGAAATTGTCAGCCTGTAATAAGAGTTATTTACCTGTCAGCTGACACTGACTGATCTTGTGTTCAGTGATATCACTCAGTGACTCAAACACCTGAAGGCAACTGTCACAGCTGTGAGAAGCTTCCTCCTCTAGTTCTTCCCCCTCCTCTTGCCTCTTCTTACAATCTGTCGCCTCACCATCTTCAGATTTATCGTCTAGTTTACAGCTGGGGTCTGAAAAACAAGAAAAAGACAGGAATTCTGAAAACAGTGCAAACACTTCTGCAGCATGGAGTATTCTTACATATAAAGCTGATAAGCAGATAAAGCTACTGTAATTAAAAGGCAGCCAGGCACTAAAGACCACATTTGTTTAGAACTGGGATGATCCTTGTAGTTATAAATGCTTTACATTTCTTTATAAAAAAAAAAAAGTGATCAGCATAAGTGGCAATAAAGGGGGGAAGTGAAAAGGTTCAGCATTAAATGTAATTAGGGAAATGTCAACCTCTATTCAATGACATCCATGGGTTATAATAATCAGGTCTTTCCATTTAAACCAGTTTTGATAATACACAGAATATGTAACCCATTGATGATGTTATGGCCCCATGCCCTTAAAGGACAACGGTAGTCAGAAGGTTATGGAGGCTGCCATATTTATTTCCGTTAAAACAATACCAGTTGCCTGTCAGCCCTGCTGATCTCTTTGGCTGCAGTAGTGTCTGAATAACAGCAGAAACAAACATGGAGCTAATCTTGTCAGATCTGACAATAATGTCAGAAACACCTGATCTGCTGCATGCTTGTTCAGGGTCTATGGCTAAAAGGTATTAGAGGCAGAGGATTAGCAGCACAGCCAGGCAACTGGTATTGTTTAAAAGGAAATAAAAATGGCAGCCTCCATATCCCTGACACTTCAGTTGTCCTTTAAACGTAATGTTCACTGAGCAAGATGTAACATTTTTCAGTTCTTTTCCGTTAGCCGGGCGCATTCACTAGGTGGCGATAAAACTCCACCAGAGTTACATCTTTCCCTACTATCCATGGCGGCCTGGAGGGGGAATAGTAATTAATGCCACCTGGTGGTTGCGCCCGGCTAACGAAATAGTACCCATTTTTCTAAAAAACAAAACAAAACGCAAATATGATTTAGGGAATGAGAATTATAAATTGTATCTTCACTGACCACCAGGTAGGGGATTATAAAACAACTTAAGTAATCCTGGAAGATTTGGCTAAGACTTTTAAACAATGCAGTTTGCCTGGTTGTCCTGTTGATCCTCTGCATTTGATAATTTTAACCATAGACCATGAAGCAGAATGCTGACTAGGTTAGCTGCATGCTTGTTTCAGGTGTGTGATTCAGGCACTACTGATGCATGAAAGATCAGCAAGGTGCCAGGCAACTGGTATTGTTTCAAAGAAAATAAATCTGCCAACCACCATATCCCTCTCACGTCTGGTGTCCTTTAATTTAAAAAAATGCTATTAAGTGTCAAGAGTTTATTAAAAAAAAAAAACATTACAATTGTGTGAGCTGTAGGTGCATGCATGTAGCTATAATCCCAACTGATAATTCTCCGGCTGGTATATGGTTCAAGGGGGCATTGGTAAGAGGAGCATAGTATTGTCAACATTCAGCAGTTTCAGTAAATGCAGGGCAGGTTTTCAGGGTCGCTTCCGCTGATTCTAACCTGCAGAAGCTTACTAAACTGGTGCCATATATATCCTCATCTACACCTAGACCTAAATAAGCTAAATGTGGAGGTCAATCAGATTAGATTTCTTAATATGAAGGAAGGCATATATATACCTGCCATCAAGGAAAAAACAATCTCAAAAGTATGTTGTAACTAAAGGTAAATGTACACAGAAGGGCCACTTATAAAAAGGCATAACAATACAGCAAGTTTTACTCATGGCTATGGAGATCCAAAACAAAATATTCAAGTGAGCCAATAACTTGCAGAAGACAGAACAATATACGGTACATGAGATAGTATAAGCTTATTAGTACAGATGCATATACATACATATATAGAAAAATCTGATCAATACCATTGCTGTAAGATAAACTTGCTGCTTTTCCAAAATTACAGAGGTGAATAGGTGGATTTTGTTGGGGCTGAGAGGACATGAGGGGAAGACGGGGTGAGGGATGATCAGCACATTTGCAACATTTGAGTAAAGTGGAAATAAGTGTGGAAATACTGGAATATAAAACAGGGTCTTGGCTTCAGCTTAACTGGTCAAACAGAAGCTGTTTGAAATGTTTTGATAAATAAGACTGGAGTGTTCGTTTTTTCTTTGTTTCTGTTGTCAATACAAATAAAGATTTTTGGGGCAATTACTGATAAGTAAACATGAGTCAATGTTATATTAAACCCATAGAGGAGGAAGAGAAAAGCCAAAGTGATCAATTCTCAGAAGGTCACTTTCTCCAGCTACGGCCTATTCTTTCCTCCTTTCTAGGAAGTCAATGCCCCACAAGTGCATCAACTCTTTCCCTTTAACAAGTTTTAACTTTTGTAAATATTCCAACTGAAATTAAAAAAAGAAAGTTTACCATGAAGATTAAGTGTTTAAAAAAAAGCAGAAAAAGATTAATATTGTACCGCTGTTTCTTGGCAACTGCAAGCTATCCAGTTCTTGGTAAAGAGACTCTGAAGCCTCTTGAAAAATCTGTTTTAAGCTCTTATTTATGTTAAGGATCTATGTCCGACCTAAAACGCCGCTATCCCGCGGCTGAACAAGGGTTTTATCACCTGCAAATCCCCAGGGCAAAAACGGGGAGAATTTCCTGGAGGAGGCAAAGCTTTCTGCAGTAGCTCTGCCTCTCCTCGATCCCTGCTGATCGCCGCCTCCGCCCGCCCATCTCAGTCTTCTTTCACTGAGAAGGGCGGGGGAGAGGCAGAGATACACAGTGGATTGACACAAATGGAGGCAGAGCTACAGCGGTAAGCTCTGCTTCCCTGGGCAGCAAAATCCACAACCAAGAAAGTCGTGGATTTTTGCCCCAGGGTTTGAGGGTGAGAAAACCCTTGTTCAGCCGCGGGATAGCAGAGTTTTAGGTTGGGCATAGATCCTCAACATGAATAAGAGCTAAAAACTGATTTATTAAGAGGCTTCAGAGTCTCTTTAAAGTGTAGCTGTCAGCCATACTATCGCAGGAAAAATAACACATATATAAGTAGATAAATACTTGTTCTCCTTACATAACATATGTATTGCACTGTCCACATTTTGATTTTAGTGAATTTTCTACATTAAAAAAAAGATAAAATGCTTCTTAGGATTTTCCATTTTGTTTGTGTCTATCTTGAAGCCAATCCTGACATAATTTCCTCCCTTATTCTGTCTGTGTATCACTGCCCGTCCCCCTCCCAGCCTTCAGATACTCCCACCCAGGTCTGCAGTAGAAAGTGCATTGAGAAATATTGGCCAATCAGAGAGGAACAGAGGTGTGGGAGGGGAAAACAGGAGAGAAAGAGGCTTCAGCCAATCAAGCTGCATTAGTTAAGTCTGAGGGGAAAGTAAAGACAAAAAAAACGTAGCATGCCCTGCAACTTCCTTTGTGCGGAACATGTACCAAATATGAGCCAGGGAAACTGAGGAATGATGATTTATGGATTAGAAAAATAAGAGTGATTTTTAACTTTTGGATTGCCTGGTTAGCATCTTTATTATGGTACTTGTTTTTATGCTATAAAGGAATGGGTTTTACAAGTGATCCAATACATTCAGACAGGATTGTGAAAAAAATACCTATTAGAAGGCAAACATTTGCAACCTGGTGTCCTGGGTCATACTGAAACATTAGTATCTAAGTTATTAATTTAAAAAAAATCCTATGATCATAGCATACTATAGTAAGACAATCTGAAAGAGTTCTTTACAGTAAGAGTGATTAAGATGTGGAATGCATTGCCACAGAAAGTCGTTATGGCAAACTCTATACCTGCATTTAAAGGGGGCTTAGATGCTTTCCTTGCGTTGAAAGACATCCATGGCTACAATTACTAGGTAATGCCTAATGATGTTGATCCAGGGATTTTATCTGATTGCCATCTGGAGTCGGGAAGGAATTTTTCCCTTTTGCGGCTAATTGGACCATGCCTTGTAAGGGTGTTTTCACCTTCCTCTGGATCAACAGGGATATGTGAGGGAGCAGGCTGGTGTTGTACTTTATACTGGTTGAACTCGATGGACGTATGTCTTTTTTTCAACCAAAATAACTATGTAACTATGATTAATTATAAATTGCCCCATTGCAATCTTTTGAAAGGTGAATTATAGAGCACAATGAATATTTATTTATTATTTAATGTGCACAAGCAGGAAATTGCAAAAAGCACAACCGCCAATTCGTTAAGCGGTCAGTAATTCACAACTTATCCTAATGAATACCTAAGCACACCCCAAGAAACATAATTCAGCAAAAAGACACACATCTAACATATCAGGCATGCAATGATTAATTCATGAGCAACTGTTTTATTTGTTTTGTTTTTTTAAAATCACACTAGTGCGCATGTATGCATATACATATACACACACACAGCCAGGGCACTATCTGCACAGAGTTTCTATGTTCTCCCCGTGTCTATGTGGATTTCCTTCAGGCACTCCGGTTTCCTCCCACTTCCAAAACCATACAGATAAGTTAATTTGCTGGGTCAAAAATAGAGGAGTGAAAAACATCCGGCACTGCAGCGATTTAAAATTGCATTTATTCCAGACTGTGCTCAAGTGGATGCATACAGCAAACAGTTCAATTTAAGGAACAATACAGTCCTACCATGGGTGTGTTGAGTGGCAGTGGGCGCTGGGTGTAGTTCGGGCAGCCTCAACTAAACTGCCTAAACTAAAGGGCCAATTCTCCAAGTAGTGCCGGCCACTATTTAGCTTGTCTACCTGGTTCCAATCGATACTCACACAAGGCCTGAGCACACGTAGGAGTATGTCTACTGTCAGTGTAGACGGTGAAGCCATAGAAGTTGACGGGATAGCAGCAGCAGTGGAGGAACCTGATGAGGACGACACAGTCGCCTCAGGAAGGACTGATTTAACGAATTTTTTTAAAAATACCTCCATTTCATCAAAAACGAATAAAGCAGTGGGCGCTAGGGTATTGGAGACTAGATTGGAGAGACTTAACGAGAGAGAGGTGAAACTTTTCTGGACGGCCAAAACCCTCAGGCAGTACAAAGAAGATAAAATCTCAGCAAGAGGTTTTAGGAAATACGAGGAACCGTCCGAATACCAGGATGATCCCACATTTGTAGAGAGGTGGCGCCAAGCGCATCTCCTACACGCCGCAGTGCTGCAAGACATTGTGTTGGAAAGAACTGAATTGGAACACTCCAGGGTACTCAAGGAAATTGATAAAATCAAGAACCAGTTTGGCTCTTTGACCAGCCCAGAACGTTTTCAATCCACATTGAAAAGAATCGATAAAAAGATCTTGACCATTCAAAACAGTATAAAAGAGAGGAAGCTGCGTAAATTCCTACGGGATAAGGAGGACTTTGCATTGGGCAAATATTTTTCCTGGCAGTCAGCTTTTAGAAGGGGGGCGTTTCCCAGAGGTCAGAACCCACCTAGAAAACCCAAGCTAGGTTACTGGACCACAGATTCGGACTCAAGTGGGGAGGAGGGGTCTTCACCCAAAATTCCTGTCACTCCATCTGCCCCAAATAGTGGCCCAAACACCCCAGCAGGTGCCCCTTTAGAAGGCGCATCCGGAGGGGCAGGGGAAGACACAAAAAGAAAACCGAAAAGGAAACGGGTATATTGGAAGGACCAACGGCATCCCCGAACCCCCAGGAAGTGAACGACATGGGTTTCCTTCCATTGGAAGTCATCAATCTGTCTGGGACAGTCCTACCAGAGGAATGTATTTCAGTACTACAGAAAGGACTGAACTTTTCCCTTACACAGGAGTTTGATTTCAGTCGTTTCAAGGTGGATTTATACAAAAATATTCGCCAGCTGAATATCAAACAAATTTTCCAGAAGGAATAAGGCTGTCGATCGTCCTAACATAAATGCCACTGACTCCGGTCGGATAGGTCCCCTGGGATTTAGTCCACAATTGACCTGGTCTGAGGGTGACCAAGAGATCCTCTCTATACTACAGGAACTGGAGAATGAAGCCCTCTTAGATGACATTAATATGAGTCCACAGGTTGAAGTCGAGACTTCCCTTCCCACACCTGTCCCTTCCCTATCCCAGCTTACCCTCCCTCCTTTCCCTTCCCAAGCTTCCCTTACCCAGTCTTCCATCTTCCCACCCCAGGGTTCTCCCGACCATTCCAGTTTCCCTTCCCCCTTCAACCTTCCAGCCTCGGCCTCACACAAATTGGTCCCTTTCAGGGCATGTAAATCTTTGAAACCATTCCCAGTTCAGGCAGGATCCAGTTTAGATCTTTTTCAAACAATAGTAGAGAAAGAAATGAAGGCCCTAAGATATCCAACAGTATCCCCAAATATCACAGAGGTAGAGAGAAGGGCCCTCAAATGGATCAAGGATAGACCAGACCTAGTAGTAAAGAAATCAGATAAGGGGGGATCAATTGTAGTTCTCTCAGCTGGTCAATACAAAGAGGAGGCAATGCGACAACTGGGGGATAGGAGGATCTATCTGCCAATTACTTTTGACCCCACTTTCAAATTTCAGGGAGTTTTGAGGTCCCTACTCCGTCGAGGGGCGGAGAGAGGGTACCTCACACAAACACTGGCAAGCGGGTTGCTCCCAGAGTATCCCCGCAAACCAGTATGGTATTATCTTCCCAAAGTGCACAAGTCCCGGACCAGACCACCAGGCCGTCCCATAGTCTCGGGGGTGGGCTCAGTGACAGAGAGATTATCCCGCTACCTGGACCACCTCCTGAGACCCCTCCTGGAACGGGTACCCTCCCACATGCTCGACACACTAGAAGTGTTAAGGGGGGTGGAGAATTATAGCTGGGTCCCGGGAGACATCCTGGCATCAATAGATGTCGAAAGCCTTTACAGCCGTATTCCGCACCAATCGGGGGTGGAGGCAGTCCGACGATTTTTGAGTCGCGAGTGGGACGATGAAGGACGAATCGATTTTGTTTGCGACTGCCTGTCTTTTGTTTTATCCCACAATGCATTTCGATTTGATGGACAGTGGTATAGACAGGTGTCCGGCACTGCCATGGGCACACCGGTGGCATGTGTCTATGCAAACATTTTTCTAGCTGCTTGGGAAGAGGACTATGTTTATAGTGACTCTAACTCTTTTAAAATGCTCATAAGGAGGTGGTCCAGGTACGTGGACGACGTCCTGGTGTTCTGGTCTGGCACTGCACAGGAGTTTGTTACTTTTGTGGAATACTTGAATGTAAACCAGGTCAATATGGCCTTCACACATGAGATAGGCCCGACCAGGTTGGCATTTCTCGACCTGGAGCTGGAGGCATGCGGTGACAGCCTGATAACTAGGGGCCACCGCAAGCCTACGGCTACGAATGCCCTCCTCCGTAGAGACAGCTTTCATCCCTCTCATGTGGTAGGCTCCATACCCTATGGGCAATTCCTCCGATTAAGGAGAAACAACACGAATGACGAGGATTTTTTGCACCAGGGTATGGAGCTAAAACAAAGATTGCTGAGTAGAGGATATTTAGAAAAAGACGTCAATAAAGCCTTTAGCAAAGCAAAAGCAAAACCAAGGCAGGATCTTTTGAAGAGTACTGGGGATACTGAATTAGAGACTAAGATCCCATTCACATTTGAGTACACACATATGGCTCATCACGTGAAAAGGGTCATTGAGAAGAACTGGTCGTTACTAGTCAGGGACCCGATCCTGAAGGAGATTTTGCCCGCGTCCCCGTTGATTGCATTCCGTCGTGCTCCCACCATTGGGAGTGCAATTACTAAAAGTGAATTTAAAACAAAAAGAGTGGAAAATTGGCTGCAGAAGGGCCGGCCAAAGGGGAACCACAGGTGTAGGCAGTGCTCCCACTGTCAATACATGAGGACGGGTTTACACTACCGTCTTGGTTCATTGGATTGGACCGTACGGGAGCTTATTACCTGCAATAATCGGTTTGTGGTCTATGCCCTGTGGTGCCCCTGCGGCCGTTTCTATGTGGGCAAGACCACCCGTCCTCAAAGAAAGGATTCAGGAGCATTGGCGCTCCATTGAAAATGGGAAGGGTGCCCCAAGGCTAATAGAGCATGTACGCAGTGAACATGCTCATGATCCCGCGGTCCTGCGGTTTTGAGGACTCACCCAGGTAAACATCCCATCAAGGGGAGGGGAACGGGCACGTCTCCTTCTTCGGAGGGAATCTCTGATTATTATAAGAAGTGAAGCCATGGGACATTTAGGGTTTAATGATCACAATGATCTGGCATGCTTCCTGGAACCCTAGTAAGTTAGAGAACCAGGGGGAGAGACAAAATCCTGGGGCTTCTTGGATTATTGTATTCAGAAAATTTAATGAAGAATGGAAGGGTTGGCTTTAGGGAACAGGGAAATTATGAGTGTGTTGATGCTAGATTGTATTTCCATTGTCAGCGTTTATATGAATTTTTGCGGTTTGCTCTGACATATTGGATGTATTTGCATATGAATGGGTGATGTACAATAGTGGCACCTATCTCATTAGATGGCCAAAAAACTGGGGCTGTCTGTTTCCCCCTCTCCCGGTTCCACACAGGACCAGCAAACGCAGGGCCTCCCTGGTGAGGCGTTGTGGGTGCTGGCAAGTCTCCGTATCTATGTTGCAAGACTTGCTTCTTTTTCTTGCATCTTTTAACCTCTTTTTTAACTAATTCTCCTTCACCCAACTCACTATATTAAACACTTTGTACTTTCACTAACCACTTTATTTTCTCACCACTTTGTTTTCAGAAGCAAGCCTGTCACGGCGCGGTGCGCATGTTGGTCACGCTGATTGGCTGGGGAATAACACCAGCCTTTGTTTACAAAGTACGTCATGCCGACGTCAGCCGGCGTTATCAAGTAGACTAGCAGCGTGGCCAACAGCGGCCTCACGTTGTACGAGCCGCCTATGATGCGTGCCGCGTCATGACGTTGCGACCTCCCACTTACGCTATCAGCACTGAAAGCGTAGGCTATAGGCCAAGCTGAGCACCAGTAGGCGGTTACGCAATAGGCGGACATTGGTCCGCCTACCGCCAATCACAACCAGGAAATAAAAACCTGGATGTCACTGTGTGCCAGCGTGGACGAGCCTCAGAAGAAGCACCGCCGTGCAAAACGGCCGTTAAAAAGGCTGCCCGAACTACACCCAGCGCCCACTGCCACTCAACACACCCATGGTAGGACTGTATTGTTCCTTAAATTGAACTGTTTGCTGTATGCATCCACTTGAGCACAGTCTGGAATAAATGCAATTTTAAATCGCTGCAGTGCCGGATGTTTTTCACTCCTCTATTTTTGACCTGTCATAATGCTGCACATAGTCATTCTGAGCACGCAGATTAGAAACTCATGGGATTGATGTTGCAATAATGCATCCTGCCTAAACTAAAGGGCCAATTCTCCAAGTAGTGCCGGCCACTATTTAGCTTGTCTACCTGGTTCCAAGTTAATTTGCTTCCCTCTAAAAATTGGCCCTAGACTATGATACATACGCTACACGAATACGATACATACCTAGACATATGACTATAGTAGGGACTGGATTGTGGCATACAGTAAAAAATGGTGCCGGGGAAAAATGGCCCATGGAGCCGCTGCTAATGTGTTCAAAACGCTATTTAATGTTTTAACATTAAAACGCAAAATAGCGTTTTGAACACTGTAGCGGCGGCTCCATTCACCAATTATTTGTACATAAATAAAAAATAAAATAATAAATAAAAATGTGTGTGTGTGTGTGTATGTGTGTATGTATATATATATATATATATATATATATATATATATATATATATACATATATATATATATATATATATATATATATATATATATATATATATATATATATACACACACATATACATATATACACATATACATATATACACATATACATACATACATACAAATATATATATATTTATACACTTAAATTAACAAATGTGCTAAAAAAAGTAAAGTGCTGAAAATGCTATTTTGCGTTTTAATGTTAAAACATTAAATAGTGTTTTAACATTAAAATGCTATTTAATGTTTTAACCACTTGCCGACCAGGGGATTTTACACTGATCGGTGCTGCGTGGGCTCTACAGCCCGCAGCACCGATCAGGAGTGCAGCAGGGCGATCAGACTACCCCCCTTTTTTCCCCACTAGGGTGATGTCCTGCTGGGGGGGTCTGATCGCCGCCGGCTGCAGTTGCTTAGCTGGGGGGGCTCTTCAACGCCCCCCTCCGCAGCGCTTTCCGCCCTCTCGCCAGCTCCCTCCCTCTCCCTTCCCCTGTGTGCTGCGCAGGACGGATTTCCGTCCTGCGCATTGAAAGATAGGCTTCAGCCTATCATATGCCGGCGATCCCCGGCCAATCAGAGGCCGGGGATCGCCGATCTGCCTTACGCACTGCTGCGCAGCAGCGCCGTATGATGTAAACAGCGGGGATTTCTTCCCCGCCTGTTTACATTTTGCCGGCGAGCCGCCATCGGCGGCTCTCCGGCTGTTCACGGAGACACCCTCCGTGAACTGACATGGAAAGGCCGATCGAGCGGCCGTTTCCATGGTAACCCGCAGACGACCAGTTTACGCCAATCGGCGTTAGCTGGTCGTCAAGAGGTTAACATTAAAACGCAAAATAGCGTTTTAAGCACTTCAGGCAGCCACGCGCCAGAAAGTTACAGTTAAAGGGACACTTAAGTCAAACAAAAAAAATGAGTTTTACTTACCTAGGGCTTCCAATAGCCCCTGCAGCTGTCCGGTACCCTCACCGTCTCCCTCCGATCCTCCTGGCCCCGCCAGCAGCCACTTCCTGTTTCGGTGACAGGAGCTGACAGGCTGGGGACGCGAGTAATTCTTCGCGTTCCCAGACACATTAGCACCCTCTATGCTGCTATATGGTATATGGTATATGCTATAGCAGCATAGATGGCGCTATTGTGGCCAGGAACGCGAAAAATCACTTGCGTCCCCAGCCTGTCAGCTCCTGTCACCGAAACAGGAAGTGGCTGCCGGCGGGGCCAGGAGGATCGGAGGGAGATGGCGAGGGCACCGGACAGCTGCAGCAGGCTATTGGAAGCCCCAGGTGAGTAAATCTCATTTTTTTGTTTGACTTAAGTGTCCCTTTAACAACGGTAAATACTGATTTACCGTTGTTCTGTATGGCGCGCCAGAAGGGTGGATTGGCGCTGTGCGCCATTTTTTCCTGTCCCGAGATTGTGAGCCCTTCTGAGGGACAGTTAAGTGGCAACTATATACTCAGTACAGCGCTGCGGAAGATGTCGATGCAATATAAATACAAAATATTAATAATAATACCAAATAGCAATAGTAGAATATTGGTAAATTCACCAATACTCTACTATACACAATACTAAACTATTGATAACATTTCCAACATTCCACTATCCACGGTAGTAGAAGATAATACTACTGATAATACTAATATTCTACTATCACCCTCTATACCCTAATTCTTATATGAACACCCCCCCCCCCCATACATAACGCTAACCACACCCCACCTATACCTAACACTAACCACCCCCCACTTACACCTAACACTAATCACTCCCCCATTCACTCCTAATATTAAACCCTCTAGTTACCTGACCAAGCAATTTAAAAGCCAATATGTGAACCACTCCGGTGAACTACTGCTCCCAACGAGCACGTGCCCACCGCAGTTTCTGCAGAATTCCGCTACATAGTAGTACACAGTACATCTGGTGTTTGGTGGCACATTTAATAATTGCATTTATGTAGAATGAAATAAGTTAAGAATAAATGATTAGCTGATCATTTTATTGAATAGAGCATATGGAAAACCTGGGTGTGATAGAACTGGATAGACTTTAAAACATTTCAGTGATAGTTTTGGATGCTTTAGCATTTCTTTTAAAATCTTATAAGAAGAGCACAATAAAATCTATATGTGTGTGACTTGCATTAAATTTCAGTTCAATGAAGGCGGGACCATGAATGGAATATAGATTAGCTGCCACAGGTTACAGCGTTGTACAAAGGAAAATAAGGCAGCATCAACTGAATATATCATTTTGGTTCTCTAAAGAACTTTCACACTTTTACCACCAGACAATCGGGTGAAGGAATACCCAGAAATGTATATGTATGGGCAGTTTACTCACTGGCTTTTAGCACTGCATTGTCCCTTCATGAATAAAATGCGCTTGCGTACACTGCGTGCAAATAAGGTTTAGTCTTATGGCTGAGTGCGAAAAATCCTAAACTTATTGCTACACTTTTCGGAGAATCAGGCCCCATTTACACTTAGGCTAGGTTTCCATTGCTGCGAATCCAGGCCGATACCCCACCCAAAAATTTGATGGATTTTAGCAGCCTGTAGAAATCTATGTAAGCCATCCGAATTCATGGCCGTGGAAAAATCTGATTCCCTGCAGCATAATTTTGTGCGTGACTGTCCGAATCCCATAGCCGTGCATAGCGCGACTAGAGGGATTCGGCTGCGAGAGGCAGCAACTGTGTATGTTTAGGCAGAAAAAGTTCAAAGTGGCACTCCCTATGCTGGCTTGTGTGGAGACAGTGTGAGTATAGTAGGGGTTAAACAGTTCTCACCAGATCACCGACGTCTTCCAGAATCCTTACTGCTGGAACGTGTGCACAACGGATACTGTGAAGAAAGATCATGCATACCGTGGATTGGGAGAAAATAGAAGCGAAATTCCGGGCACCTCCAATGTTTGGAGCGCAGCGTGACCAAGCGTCCGGTGAGACGCGAAACGGCCGTCGCAAGCCCCATCTGGTGCCCGGTGCCCCCTCACCTCCATCTCACCATCATCTGAGTATCCACCACATGGATGTGCCATACACAAGCCATCTAATTTGATGCCACTGCTAATAAACAGATTGGACGGAAGGTGCCCGGAAGGTGCCCAGAATTTCGCTTCTTTTTTCTCCCAATCCAGAGGCAGCAACTGTGCCGGCATCACGTCTCGCAAGACACATGCCGGCGCACAAGTGGAAACGAAGCCTTAATCAGTTGCTCTCAGTTATAACTGAAAGGACAACTGATTTTCAAAGTAATGCCCATGTTTTCCTATGGCACCTTTCACACTTAACGCGTATTAACTAAAATCTTTTTCACAATGCACAGCTATGGAGAAGAAAGAAAATGCATACCAACTGATTAAGTGTAAACGGGCCTTTGCCTTAAAGGGATATTTAAGTAAAAAAAAATGATTTTTACTCACCTGGGGCATCCCTCAGCCCCCTGAAGCTGTATGGTGCCCTCGCAGCCTCGCTCCGATCCTCCTGTCCCCGCCGGCGGCTACTTCCAGGTTCGGCGACAGCCGCCGACAGGCTGGGAACGCGAGTGATTCTCCGCGTTCCGAGCTGCTATATCACTCTCTATGCTGCTATAGCGTATAACATATACATATAACATATACACTATAGCAGCATAGAGGGTGATATAGTGGCTGGGAGCGCGGAGAATCACTCGCGTTCCCAGCCTGTTGGCGGCTGTCGTCGAACCCGGAAGTAGCTGCCGGCGGGGACAGGAGGATCGGAGCGAGGCTGCGAGGACACCATACAGCTTCAGGGGGCTGAGGGATGCCCCAGGTGAGTAAAAATCATTTTTTTTAACTTAAGTATCCCTTGAAGAATATGGCACACAGATTTGTAGCCACTATGAATTTCTAATTAGTGTTTTCTAGTGCAACTTCTAAGAATTATGTCCTGCTGTCTGCAGCTCCTAGCAGCCTAGACTTGTATTGTGGCCTACTGCAAATCTCTGTGCCACAACCCTTTTGCTGACTGAGTTATAAGCAACATTTGAAAACTCTCAGCTGCAGAGTTTCCTCTTCTAAGTAGGCAGCTCTCTCACACCAGCATGTGCTTGGAATTAATTCCAAAGGCATCTCATCCAGCTCTGGTATTTTAGGCTCTGAGATGTCAGATGAGCATGGTCTACCTTAGTCATTTTTAGGCCCCCTGCACACTGCAAATCCCATTTGCGATTCTGATTTTCCCTAGATGCTATCAAAACAAAAACGCAGAAAAAAATGCAGCATGCAGTAACGATTAAAAATCGCAAATCGGAATCACATGTAAAATCACTTTTGGCACTGCACTGTCCCCTTCATGAATGAAATGCTGCTTGTGTGTACACTGCATGCAAATAATAATGTTATAATGAAATGCAATGCCCCAATGCAAAAACAAGCCTCAGCTTTATATGCCCAATAACATGGCCTAGTGATGAAAGCTGGGTATATGCCAGGTGCATAATTACACACCAACTGCCGCAAAAACACAAAACAGAGGGTGGTGTCATCAGTCACAGCTAACAGAAAACCTGGAAAAATGGAATTAGTGCCACAGCCCATAGTTAGGTTAAAGAAGCACCATTTTCTTTGAAAATTGCTACAAACTTATCAGTGTATAAAACTTTGTGATCCAATGTTATTAAAATTGGTCTTCGTTACAGGCCTAGAATCTAACAACCTGTAAACAGCTACACAGAGTTGGAGCTTGTTACTCATTTTCCAGACCAGGACCAATCCATTGACTGGCAGCATACTTGGACACTGCCATATCACTGTCTCTGCAAACAATCCTGTTCTATAAGGCCCCATTTACAGTGAGGGCATTGTGGTGCGATGTAACAGCTGCATTGTAATGTGGAAAGGCAACACAGTGTGGCCAGTGCAATCTAACAGCTTGTGGCATCCCAACGCATGCAGTGCTTATTGAAAAACCCAAACATTAACAGACACAATAAAGCAGGGGAGTCAAACTCAAATACAAAGTGGGCCGAAATTGTACACTGGGACCTATTCGCGGGCTAAAATTGTACACTGGGGCCTATCCGCGGGCCAACCTCAATGTCTACAGGCCACCCTCCCTTATAATGTTCTCTAGTGTCTAGAGGTCCTCCCTCCCCTATAAAGCTTACTGGTGTCTAGACACCTCCAGCCTCCCCTATACAGTTCCCTAGTGTTTAGTGCTTTCCCCCTACCTCCCCATATGGCTTCCCAGGTGTTTTAGGGCTTCACCTCCAATATAGCTTCCCTGGTAGTCTAGAGTGAGCCAAACATAATGCAAATTTGGAAACCACTTGGGGTCCAAATTTAATGGCTCTCAGGGTCAGATTTGACCCACGGGCCGGAGTTTGACATGCATGCAATAAAGCATACTTTTCATTGACTGTATGCTTCACTGTATGCGACGCAACGCACAGTGAGGGTTTTATGTTCCTTTGCCTTCCATTTCTGCTTTACAGGGAACACAGCACATAGGCAACACGGTAGCGTAGTGGTTAGTGCTCTCGCCTTATAGTGCTGGGTCCATGGTTTGTATCCCAGCTAGGGCACTATCTGCTCTGAGTTTGTATGTTCTCCCCGTGTCTGTGAGGGTTTCCTCCGGGTACTCCTGTTTCCTCCCACATCCCAAAAAATACAGATAAGTTAACCGCCCCCCCCCCAAAATAGGCCCTAGACTATCATACATACACTACATGACATAGACAGATGAATATGAAAGGGATTAGATTGTGAGCTCCTCTGAGGGACAGTTAAGTGACAAGACAATATACTCTATACAACGCTGCAGAAGATGTTGGTGCTATATAAATAGTAATAACGCAACACCCACTGTGAACATAGCCTTTCTGTTTTACATACAGACAAGCTAAAAGGCTTGTAAAGTATAGAGCTGATCTTAAAGTATTGCCTAGCAATAATGGACTTTCACTTTAAAAAAAACGCACTGACATGGTTATTAAATTACCTTATAGGATTAAACTTACTTTCTCTCTCTGCAGTCTCACATATAGGTCACAGATTCTGCCTCGTGATGCAACAGATTAGAATCCCTGCAAAATACTCCACAATGTTTTCTGTTCTGTTAAAGCCAGAGAGCTTGATTGAAGGGAGGAAAACTACATACAGCTGCCTAGCAGCAGGAGGCAATAAATAATGAAGTATTGCGAGCACCTGACTTGCCTTGAAACATTTAAATGTTACACCTTGTCTAGAACTGTACTGATATTCCAAGTGGTTAAAAGCATCTTACTTTGAAAGCAACTCCACTGCAGCCACCACACTATTTAAATGTCTTAGATGTTGTGGAAAGAAGTTTAGCAATTAAGGTATAAGGACAACTCTGCAGTATATGTGCCACACAAGGAGACCAGTTTGTTCTTAATATGCAGTTTAGAACAGTTTTCACATTTTGATTACAATGATATTTAGAGCTTTATGTAATTTTGCCTTCTTAAAGGATACCTTAGTGCTGTTAAAAATGTAAAAACGGAGGGAGCAGGCATGTGTAGGAAGCTCTCCTCATGCCCACTGCTCTCATGTTCTCCTCTGCCCCCCTCTGTTACCTTCTAAAGGCCCCCCTGAAGTTTTTAGTCTGGAGGTTCACTTTAAGTGAGCAGCTGCGGATTCCCATGATGCTTCACTCCTAAATATGTAAATCATCTCTTTATGCCCCTGACAGCAAAACTACTGGTGTATAGTGAGCCGGTAGCTAATAAACTTTACAGAGCCACACCAATCCAACATTCATACAACCTGTTTGGGATTTGTTGGTTCTCATCAGTGCATGATATGGATTGATATTACTCTATGGCAGTGATCTGCAAACTTGGCTCTCCAGCTGTTAAGGAACTACAAGTCCCACAATGCATTTGCCTTTATGAATTATGACTGTGGCTGTCAGACTCCTGCAATGTATTGTGGGACTTGTAGTTCCTTAACAGCTGGAGAGCCAAGTTTGCAGATCACTGCTCTATGGGATAGGGCTTGGACCAGTACTAAGGAATACCCAGACAGCTCAGGGCGACCCAGAACCTCCTGGAAAGTATAGAGGGCCAAAAGTCAAATATAATTTTGCCTTCTTAATACTGAAGGTTTTGGGGGACTTTGTAAAGGTAGGTACAATGTTATATAATTGTTGCTGAGGTGGAGAAGTTGCTGCTGTATGAAACCTTTCAGAACAATTGGCATAGTTTGTTGACCCGCTAATATTTTTATAGTCCAAACAGCCATAGTTAACACAGCAGTCATCACTTTCTCCACTCTCTCAAAGCTTTTCTGACCCACTTCACAGTCCGCACAGCCACTGATCATGCCTTCCACCACGGTTACTGCACTGCAAAAAAAGAGCCTATTTAGGGAGTACAAATAAGTTATAATTTTGACACTAAAACAGAAGACACATCTATCTTTAGTGTTAGTTGGCTGCAAAACTTTAGTTTCGTTTTACTTTCTGCTTGAAGATCCAAAGATAATAGATTCACATCGTTAAATCTAAACATAGAAACGTGGTTTATTCAAGGACCTTCTCTGTACCTCTCAATTCTTAGCACCCTGGACCATCCATCACACTAAGAAAGTGTTCATCTGTGTTACTTTGTGAGCTTGTATTGTGCAACTGTGCAGAGTCAGTGACCAGAGTTGTAGGACTTGGAATTCAGCTTCAAGTATATCTAGTACCAACTTGTAACTTTCTAAGACAAAAAAGAGGGACACTTTGTAGTGAAAACATATTGCCCGACTGCAACTACAGTCAGGAACGCCATAAAAAAACCCTAAATTGCACATAAAAATGTAAGGGCAAAAAATACATCATGTATTCGAATACCCATCTTCCTTTATAATTGTATCTGGAGATTAGAAAGGCAACCATTTAAACCCTGGAAATAAAATGTAATTCAATGCACCCACTTTTGATAGGAATATAGGCATCTATATAATCGCAATGTTCCTACATGTACCTGACAAAACTTTATGTCACCACTTTACACTAAATTGTAAAATGACTGGCTGCTGCTCATGTGAGTATGTCACTGAGGCATGCTGGGACATTTACATCAGAAGAAGATGTAGGGAGCCACACCCCCAGGCTCCAGCAGTTCCATGCATCAAGTCCAGAAGAAAAAGCGGTTCTTCACAAAATGCCAGCTAAAATGTTTCATGAGGTTCAAAATTCCAGCAGGAGAATGTCTGGATCAAGCAAGATAAATTACTGGGGTTAAATGTTTAGTTGACCTTTAAACTTTGGCTGCAGAGAAAAGTGTTATGTCAGATCTGCTGTAAATGATTCTAAAATAAATTACTTTACTACAAACTGGTGACATTAAACCAACTAAAAAGGAAAACATCAGGACCCAGAAGACTCCCAACATTACATGCAAGGTAATAAAGCAGACTATACAGCCTTACCACCAGTAGCAACGGCAACAAATAACAGGATCATGTTACAAAAGGACCAAAACAACACATAAGTGAATATGACTACTCCAGTCTGGGAGTACAGGTCCCCCATCCATATGCCCACCACAGTGCGGCATGCGGGTGACCAGAGTACCTTAAAGCTCTGGCATAGAGAATGCTACTTTTTTTTGTCATCTAGCTATGTGGGTGGAGGAAGAGATGGCGGTAATAAGGGAACTTATAATAATCTATTCTTTATGCTTTATTTAAGTATATTTTAATTTGAATGTTCTGACAGCATATGTAGTGATCAGCTCTGGTAACCCATTTAAAGGGATACAGAGCAGGGTTTAAAAACACAATTTGGACTTACTTCAGCCCACTGCAGCCCGCAAGGCCCCTAGGCATCCTCCTGGCTCCTCTCTCGGTCGTGCAGGCAGCTCCGTTAATAGTCGACTTCCTCCCGAACTCACCAGTAGGAGTCCCGCCACACACGTTATGAGTCATCATGCTGGACGGTGTGAGAGTCCTGCGCATCTGTGGTTCTCTAGCTTTGACCGCTGGACTATCACACCTGCCGGCGTGATGAGGCGTAGCACCCGGCGTGATGATGTGTAACGTGCGCGGTGGGGACTCGAACTGGTGACTTCAGGCGGAAGTCACCGTTAAAAGCAGCCTGCAGGACCAAGAGAGGAGCCAGGAGGACGCCGGGGGACCTCACGGGATATAGTGGGATGGAGAAAGCCTGAGGTACATCCAAATTGTGTTTTTAAACCCTGCTAAGTATTCCTTTAAGTGCTCAATGCACAACTATTTATATTGGAGAGCATAAAACTTGACAAGGAAAAGTGGAACATTTCCCACATTTTCTCACTTCTGAGCGTCACAAAAATTGGTAGAGGAAACAGAATACGTTAAAACGCTACAGCTAGCCTTAATTAATATGTAATAGAATTACATTTTATTTGGCTTCTGATAATGAAATTACAGAAAATGTTCAAAAAGAGACACAGTGTAGATTATATTTCCACTACTCCGCAATCCATAAGATGAAGCCTATTCTCACACAAAACTAAATTAAAAGTACTGCTTAAAAAGTTACCGTATATAATAACAAAATGTTTCCACTATCTATTCATACATAAAGTGTTCAGTGGCAAATAAATAAATAAAAAATTAAACAGATGCATCTGGAACAAGAAATATTGCATACCACCACAGATTTGTTGTGAGACTTTTCAACATAGAGGTCACATTTTAAGTCAAACAAGATAATTGAGGTCATAGAAAAGCAGCATATGGGAAGAAAAGAACTATCACCAACAGAGTGCTTAGCTGGCCAACCACAGATGCTAGTTGAAGTTGCTAAGCATTTGTGAGCTAAGAAAAAGATCAACAGGGAACCAAGGGCATAGAGATCATCAACTACCATCAATACTGAGTCAATGAAAGTAAGGGGGGGGGGGGAAGCATGGCAGAATATATATATTATATACTCTATATACACATTCCCTTTTTTTAACAATTTTTTTGCAAATATCCACCAGAACAAATCTGCAGTCTTATTTATGTCTGTCTAAGGTCTCTCTGTTAGGCTTCACCTAATTATCCCGACCTTACAAAAAACAGAATAAGCTGAATGGATTGGTCCAATTGACACTTATGATTGGTACTGTCAATCACCAGGGAATGAACAAGTTTTAAGAAAGAAGACCAGGCAAAACTTTACATACGTAATATATATGTCTAAGGCCAGAAATAGAGATAATGTTGTATCTTTGATCCTTATTCATCTCATTTTCCTGCAGAAGTTGCTGAAAAAATAAATATGGTGCACTTATAGTTTTGGCGTAACAGTGGCAAATAACAACTAAATTTACTTCTGTCGATATGTGATAGTAAGTAGAAATGCAAACCAGCCCTTTAAAGGTGGCCACACACCATACAATGTTTAAATATCTGTTCAATTCAAGAATAGCAATCAATTTTTCTGACTAATTGTAACAATTTAAAAATCTGACCAATGTACCACACACCTATGTTCAATGTCTCCCCAATCATGAATACAATAATTAAAAGCTCAGAAAAAATTTGATTGGAACTGTACATCAATTAATTGACAATCCATCACACACACCATACAATTCTTGAACAAACCAATGAGGAGAAGAAATATGTATCCGGGCACCAGCCAGCAGTAATGCTTAGATCGCACCTTTATTACATCCACCTGGAATTCCAAACATACGCTATGTACAGTCGGCCTAACAGCCGTTTCGCAGGAGCACCTGCTTCTTCAGAGGCAACATTGCCAACCTATCATTGTGCTCTCCCGCTTTCAATTCTTGAAAAAGTTGGTCTGAAATTTCCAATTTCCGGATTTATCGATTAAATGCAAAAAAAAAAAAAAAAAAAAAGCTCTCGATTTTTCGCGACAACCAATCCAAATGATTGAATTGGTGAAAAACTGGATCTTTTAATTGTATGGAGTGTGGGCACCTTAACTGTTAACCACCATTTAGTTACTAGTCGGCTCTGGTACAGTCGTGTGCCCAATAAACAGATGGAGACAGCATGAATCCCTCCTAGTAGCCTTTGTGCTAGGATAGTGCAATGAGGTTACAATGCTTTCATCAAGATAGATAGATATATATAATGTTTTTAAAGGTTACCAGTAGATTGTTACTTTTTAATCAGTGGAAGGTCATGAATGTGCAATAGAGCTCTTCAAGGATAGTAAGGTTTAGAAAGTAGACAAAAAGGCAGCTGGGACCATTGCAGGCTGTAAGGAAAATGTGTCAGTTCCTCACATGCCCTCATGAGGATCTCCTTAGCTCCTAAGTGCACTAGCAAAGCATGCAAGACTGAGTGTAAAGAAAGAAGAAAACTATGAAAACTGCTCCGGCTGTTTTACAAGCAATTTCTGGACTTCTTTCCCAACTATGGGCACAGAACTGGATATCTAATAGGACATGAGATCAGAAGTGCATGTACTAAACACTTCTGCTTCAAAATTACCTTTTCCCATTGGTCAAAGTGGTCATAGTCCACTCTTCTTTTGTGTAGAGATGGCCCGAACCTCCGAATTCCGGTTCGCAAACCGGGTTTGTGAACTTCCGCAAAAGTTCTGTTCACGCAAACTTTCGCGAACCGCAATAGACTTCAATGGAGAGGTGAACTTTAAAAACTAGAAACACTTATCCTGGGCAGAAAAGTGATGGAAAAGATGTTTCAAGGGGTCTAACACCTGGAGAGGGGGGCATGGCGGAGTGGGATAGACGCCAAAAGTCCCGGGGAAAAATATGGATTTGACGCAAAGCAGCGTTTTAAGGGCAGAAATCACACTGAATGCTAAATTGCAGGCCTAAAGTGCATTAAAACATCTTGCATGTGTATACATCAATCAGGGAGTGTAATTAGAGTACTGCTTCACACTGACACACCAAACTCACTGTGTAACACACCGCAAACAGCTGTTTGTGTAGTGACGGCCGTGCTGGATTGGTACGCACCATGGCGAGAGTGCAGGCCGTGGCGGTTTTAAAGCCCATATGGTCGCCGGACTGTGGTAGCTCAATGATAGAACAAAAGTGACTGTCCAGCTGATCAAATTTGGTCTGTCCACAGTGAAGCAACAACATTATTATCTTAAGTGTGCCCCCCCCCCCAAGACACTCATATAGCCATCAGTCATTGCTTCATTGTGATACGCAAGCACCTTCACCGCGGCAAGGTAATGATCATGAAGGGGAATTGGCACATGTACATGCCTTTTGTTTTGTTGTTGCAGCTGCAGTGCAGCCAGAAAAATTAGGCAGGCATGTACACGCTAGCAGCGGCCTTAAAAATTCAGGAATCCGCCTGGAGTCCTGGACCTTGTTGGTGGTGGCGGAGAAGGCAGTCAAGCGGCCTGCGGGCAGAGGTGCTGTGTGGGGAGCGACTTAGTCTTGGGGTAGGCAGTCACACGGCGTGCAGGCAGAGATGCTGTGTGTGGGGACTGACTTAGTCTTGGGGTGGGCAGAAGCCCTCCGGGATCCATGCCTCATTCGTTTTGATAAAGGTGAGGTACTAAATACTTTTGTAACTTAGGCGACTTCTCTTCTCAGTGACAATGCCTCTAGCTGCGCTGAAGGTCCTTTCTGACAGGACGCTTGAGACAGGCCAACACAGAACTTGGATGGCAAATTGGGACAGCTCTGGCCACAGGTCAAGCCTGCGCACCCAGTAGTCCAAGGGTTCATCAATGCTCCACGTGTCTACATCCATACTTAAGGCCAGGTAGTCGGCTACCTGCCGGTCCAGGCGTTGGTGGAGGTTGGATCCAGAAGCGTGAGGCGTTTGACTAAAGAATGTCTGCATGTCCGACATCACCATGAGATCGCTGGAGTGTCCCATCCTTGCCTGCGTGGACATGGGAGGATTACTGGCAGTGGTACCTTTATTGCGTTGTGCTGTGACATCACCCTTAAACGCATTGTAAAGCATAGTTGCCAGCTTCCTCTGCAAGTGCTGCATCCTTTCTGCCTTCAGGTGAGTTGGTAACATGTCCGCCACTTTGTGCCTATACCGAGGGTCTAGTAGCGTGGCCACCCAGTACAACTCATTCCCCTTGAGTTTTTTTTATACGGGGGTCCCTCAACAGGCTGGACAGCATGAAAGTCACCATCTGCATAAAGTTGGATCCAGACATACTATCCATCTCCTCTTGCTCTTCCTCAGTGACGTCAGGTAAGTCCTCCTCCTCCCCCCAGCCACGAACAATATACGAGAACGTTGAGCAGCACAAGCCCCCTGCGACGCCTGCTGCGGTTGTTCTTTTGCCGCCGCCTCCTCCTCCAAACAAACACCTTCATCATCATCCGAGTCTGACTCCTCTTCCCCACACAACTCTTCCTCCTCCCCCCTCTGTGCTGCCGCAGGTGTTGAGGAAACATCTGGTTCTGATGAGAATTTATCCCACAACGTTTCCTCTTGTAACTGTTCCTGTTCACACTCCTCCACAGCTTGATCCATCTACGCACGGCACTCTTCGGGAAGTAAGCATACGGGATCAAGTCGCTGATGGTGCCCTCACTGCGACTCACCAGGTTGGTCACCTCCTCAAATGGCCGCATGAGCCTGCACGCATTTCGCATGAGTGTCCAGTTGTTGGGCCAGAACATCCCCATCTCCCCAGATTGTGTCCTTCTACTGTAGTTGTAGAGGCTCTGGGTGATGGCTTTCTCCTGTTCTAGCAGGTGAGAGAACATAAGGAGGGTCGAATTCCAGCAAGTCAGGCTATCGCAAATCAGGCGACTCACCGGCAAATTGTTTCTCCGCTGAATGTCCGCAAAGCGTGCCATGGCCATGTAAGACCACCTGAAATGCCCACACAACTTCCTGGCCTGCTTCAGGACGTCCTCTAAGTCTGGGTACTTTGACACAAATCTTTGAATGACTAGATTCAGCACATGTGCCATGCAGGGTACATGTATCAGCTTTCCCAAATTCAAAGCGGAAATGAGATTGCTGCCGTTGTCACACACCACGTTGCCGATCTCCAGCTGGTGCGGGGTCAGCCACTGATCCACCTGTTTGTTAAGAGCAGCCAGGAGAGCTGCTCCAGTTTGACTCTCCGCTTTGAGGCAAGACATGTCTAAGATAGCATGACACCGTCGTACCTGGCATGCAGCAAAGGCCCTGGGGAGCTGGGGCTGTGTAGCTGGAGAGGAGATCGCAGCACCAGTAGAGTTGAACTGCCACTCAGCCAAGGAGGAGGAGGATGACGACAGAGGATGTAGCAGGAGGAGAAGAGGTGGCTGGAGGCCTGCCTGCAAGCCGTGGAGGTGTCACAAATTGGTCCGCTGCACAGCCACATACTCCCTGCTTGCCATCAGTCACCAGGTTGACCCAATGGGCTGTGTAAGTAATGTACCTGCCCTGCCCGTGCTTGGCAGACCAGGCATTTATGGTCAGGTGGACCCTTGACCCAACGCTGTGTGCCAGAGATGACACCACTTGACTCTCAACTTCACGGTACAGTTTGGGAATCACCTTTTTAGATAAATAATTGCGGCCTGGCATCTTCCACTGCGGTGTCCCAATGGCCACAAATTTACGGAAGGCCTCAGAGTCTACCAGCTGGTATGGTAACAGCTGGCGAGCAAACAGTTCCAGCAAGCCAGCTGTCAGACACTGGGCAAGGGGGTGACTGGCAGAAATTTGCTTCTTCCGCTCAAAGATTTCCTTCACAGACACCTGGCTGCTGTGGGCAGAGGAGCAGGAACTGCTCAAGGTGAGAGGCGGAGTGGAGGAGGGTGGCTGTGAAGGTGCAAGGGAGAAAGCGGCTGAAGATGGTGCGTCTGAAGGAGGAAAGGGAGAAGGAAGGTGGCTTTTCTTTTGAGTGCTGCTTTTCCTCTGGTGCTCTTCCCATTGCAGTTTGTGCCTTTTCTTCATGTGCCTTCGTAAGGCAGTTGTATCTACGTGGGTGTTGGCCTTTCCACAGCTCAATTTTTGGAGGCAGAGAGAACAGATGGCATTGCTCTGATCTACAGTAGACATATTAAAAAATGTCCAAACTGCTGAGCCCCCCTGGGGTGATGGGACTATGGTGGCATCAGCAGCTGACATTGAACGGCATGTTGGCTGGCTGGCCATAGGTGGCGATACATGGCGCCGGACACTGCCACCAGCTGTTTCTGACGACAAGCTCCCCCTGCTTCTTTCAGGAACTCTTCTCCTCCTACTCCTCTCTGACTCCCCCTCTGAACTGTCCCCCTGTTCATCTCCTCTATTGGGAACATACGTGGCGTCGGTATCATCGTCATCATCATAATTATCCTCCAAAGCTTCCTTTGCCTCAGACACCTCCAAAACTGCACCAACAGCAAGTACTTCATCATCCTCCTCCTCACACGTTACGTCCATAGTGTCGCTTAACTCAGACATATCAGGTAGTGAAACTTGCTTAGCGCCTTCATCTGGTTGTAACAATAATGGCTGTGCATCAGTGATTTCTGCACCAAATAACTCCTGCGAACTGTTAAATGTAGTGGGTGTGGTGCTTGGAGTAGCACTGGTGGCTGCGGAAGATGAGGTTTTCTGTGTTAAATAGTCAACCACGTCCTGACAATCTTGGAAGTTGATGGGACGTGTCTTCTTCTGAGCACTGTACTTTGGTCCAGGGCCACAAGAAATCCCATCAGCACGACCTCGCACAGACGTGCTGGGTGGCCTTCCTCTGGGTCTGCCTCTACCTCTGCCTCTACCTGTTTTGGCAGTTTTGTCCATATCGGGGGGGGGGGGGGAGGAATGAAGTGAAAGGTATGCACTGACTTGACTAATACAATGTGCAGTCACACAGGTGCAGTTAACAGGTATGCACGGAGTGGTATATCGCACTGCGTGCACTCATATAGGTAGGTGGGTGCACTAAACACAACAGGTAGGTATATGCAGTAATGTGTATTACAAATGTGCACCTGTCACACAAAGACAGGTACCGGACAGGCACAGTGACACTGCGTGCGCTCACGTAGGTAGGTGGGTGCACTGTAAACGACAGGTAGGTATATGCAGTGATGGGTATTACAATGTGCTACCTGTCACACACAGACAGGTATCGGACAGGCACAGTGACACTGCGTGCGTTTACGTAGGTGGGTGGGTGCACTGTGAACAACAGGTAGGTATATGCAGTGATGGGTATTATAACGTGCCCCGTCACACACAGACAAGTACCCGACAGGCACGGTGACACTGCGTGCGCTCACGTGGGTAGGTGGGTGCACTGAACTCAACAGGTAGTAGGTATATGCAGTGATGGGTATTACAATGTGCACCTGTCACACACACACACACACACACACACACACACAGGTACCGGACAGGCACAGTGACACTGCGTGTGCTCACGGAGGTAGGTGGGTGCACTAAACACAACAGGTAGGTATTTTTATTTATTTATTGTATTTATAAAGCGCCAACATATTACGCAGTGCTGCAGTAATGGGTATTACAATGTGCACCTGTCACACACAGACAGGTACCGGACAGGCACAGTGACACTGCGTGCGCTCACGTAAGTAGGTGGGTGCACTGTGAACAACAGGTAGGTATATGCAGTGATGGGTATTATAATGTGCACCTGGCACAGCTGTAATTATACTACCAAGGGGCCAAAGGCCAGCTGCGACTAATGGCCCATACTCACGGGCTACAAATGTCGCCCGTGAGTATGCGGCATTGCCCGGGCGTGCACCCCGAACTGTTGCTCGTCGCTGATGTCGCCGGGCGATTGAACCGCTCAATCGCCTGGCGACAGTCGCCGCCGCAACTCCGCCGAAACTGTCGCTAGTCCGCGTGAGTACGCGGACTAGCGACAGCAACAAGATAAGCAATACATTGGGCTTCCGGCGGGGGGAGGCGCAACAGCGACAGCTTCCGCAGCATCAGTTGCCAGGTCCCTCCGCCGTGTGTATGCGGAGGGACCTGGCGACGAGCTGTCGCCGGCCTGTCACGCACACGCTCACGTGTGCTGGCAACAGGCCAAAAAGTTGCCCGTGAGTATGGGCCATAACTGACAGGGCTGTATATAATGCAAGTGGGCCACACACACACACAAAAATAGATCACAAGATTAGCTCTCAAAAGAGCTGTTGAGGGGTGCTTTTTTTTAGCAATAAGAATCAGCAAGGAGCAAGCCAACAAGCCTACAAGAGCCTAACTAAGCTTTCCCTATGTGAGTCTGCACAACAGCTCTCCCTTCTCTAATTAATGCAGGCACACGAGTGAGTGAAAAGCCTGACGCTGCCTGCCTTTTATAAGAGGGGGTGGGGCTCCAGGAGGGAGTGTAGCCTGATTGGCTACAATGTGACTACTGACTGTATACCAATGTGAGAAAGGTTAGGCAGGCACTCAATGAAAACCCTTGGGTGCTGACCAATTCCTTAGCTGGCTGTAATGTTGCCCCTCAGCAGATGCTACGTGCTCTAGACCATTGTAGGGCAGTGTCATGGATGAACATCAAAAAGAAAAAAGACTGGTCTGGCACTGTAGCTTTAATAGGTATCAGCAAGCGTACGCTTGCTGATACCTATTAAAGCTACAGTGCCAGACCAGTCTTTTTTCTTTTTGATGTTCATGTCTGCTGACTGTGATGTAGAGGGTCAAAGTTGACCCTCATAATGCACTATGGGGGGGAAACCTCCGGAAAAGTTTGCGGTTCTCCACGATCGCGAACCCTGGAAGTTCGCCGAAAACCATTAGGGCCATCTCTACTTCTGTACAGATGAGAACATAAGTTATGGGTATAAAAAGTACAATAGTGCAATGCACACTAAATTCATTGCGTTTGGTCAAAGTAATGCAGCTTTTTATTACCTTAGTCACCTCCTAGGCTTTGTTCACATCAAAAATCGAAATCGCTGATGGCAGTGATTTTCGATTTTTTGCACTTTTTTTTCTCCTCCCGACGCTTAGCTGCGCACTGGTTTTGTATAAAGAGCTTTTCAAAGCGCATTTGCAGAGCGATTTGTTTTTTCACTTCCTGACGCAAGCCAGGAAGTGAACTCTTTGACCTGGAGAAAAATAAATACAATGTATTTATTCTTTAAAAAGTGCTGAGGCACTCGCTATACAAAGCATTTTTTCAAGCACTTTGCGATTTCCCCTATACCTTCCATTGAGCAAAAACGCTCAGGAAAATGGTACAGGTAGTGCTTTGCTGAGCGGATCGGAAACGAACCGCTCAGATGTGAACTCTCTCATAGGGAATCATTGCACAAGCGCTTTCAGGGCGATTTTGAAAATCGACGGCGCTTTTAAAAAAAACACAAAACGCTCTAGGTGTGAACGAGCCCTCAGTCACCTCTTGAATTATGTGAAGGTTGCTACAAAAATGAATTACTATTTTGAACCAAAATGTATTTATTGCTGCTAATTGTTATTACAAGTTGCTGTGCTAGGAAGCCAATGTTAGAAACTTCTGTATAATTCATTACATGATGGCACAGCAATGTCGCTCTTTAGATCTGGACCCTCAGATTATTATAAAAGTCAGTATTGTTACAAGAAATGAATCTGCTCTCACTGCAACTTCCACAGACTTAATGGGAAAACAAACAAACTCCATGCGGTTAGCGTCCTGGGCCAGATTCCAACCAGGGTGAGAGAGCCATCTACTGCACCAAAGTGCCACCCAAGCAGCTTTGTTGCTACTTTAGTCAATCTGTTCACCTTGGCCTCTTGCTGTAGGGGAGGCTGTTGCCATCACAAGACACTTGTTTGCAGTCAATTTTTGGAAAAACTTAAAGAGAACCCGAGGTGGGTTTGAAGAATGTTATCTGCATACAGAGGCTGGATCTGCCTATACAGCCCAGCCTCTGTTGCTATCCCAAACTCCCCTAAGGTCCCCCTGCAGTCTGCAATCCCTCATAAATCACAGCCACGCTGCTGACAAACAGCTTGTCAGAGCTGGCTGTGTTTATCTCTATAGTGTCAGTCTGCTGCTCTCCCCGCCTACTGCAGAACTCCGGTCCCCGCCTGCATCCCTTCCCTCCCTGCTGATTGGAGGGAAGGGACGGGGGCAGGGACCGGAGCTATGCAGGAGGCGGGGGAGCAGCTGAGACTGACACTACAGATCTAAACACAGCCTCACAGCACGGCTGTGATTTATGAGGGATTGCAGAGTGCAGGGGGACCTTAGGGGGGTTTGGGATAGCAACAGAGCCTGGGCTGTATAGGCAGATCCAGCCTCTGTATGCAGATAACATTCTTTAAACACACCTCGGGTTCTCTTTAAAAGCTGTGTTTATAGCTTGCAGGCACATTTCACTGGATGGCATCTGTGCTTAAAGAGAATCTGTATTGATAAAATCGCACAAAAGTAAAAATACCAGTGCGTTAGGGGACATCTCCTATTACCCTCTGTCACAATTTCACCGCTCCCCGCCGCATTAAAAGTGGTTAAAAACAGTTTAAAAAAGTTTATTTATAAACAAACAAAATGGCCACCAAAACAGGAAGTAGGTTGATGTACAGTATGTCTACACATAGAAAATACATTCATACACAAGCAGGCTGTATACAGCCTTCCTTTTGAATCTCATGAGATAATTTGTGTGTTTCTTTCCCCCTGCAGCTATCTTCCACTGAAGTGTCAGGCTGTTTCTTCCTGCAGAGTGCAGACAGCTCTGCCTGTATGTAATTCCTCAGTATGTGAAAGCCCAGCCAGCTCAGAGGAGGATTTATCCAGCTTGTAAAAGATAATAGAGCAGAGAGAAGCTGCACTAATCTAAATAACATACAGCAGTGTGCAGAGAGGGGCCTGGAGGGGGGAGATACATCACAGAACCACAACACTGAAGAACTTGGCAGCCTTCCAGACACAGGCTGACAAGTCTGACAAGAGAGAGATAAGTTGATTTATTACAGAGATGGTGATAGTAGAACGTGCTGCAGTAAGCCAGAACACATTAGAATAGCTTTTGGAACTTGTAGGATCATAAAAAACAGGATGCAATTGTTGTTACGGAGTCTCTTTAAAGCCTAAGCTTTACCTTTGCATTAATTCATGTAAGATGGCCAAAATTCAGTTGCAAACCAGACTACTTTCCCTCCATTTTCTTAATGCTGGATAGCAGCTAGGGCCTCACAGTTTATATACAGCCTTCGAGGCTCTTAGCACCCTGCTGGCTGCATGAAATGATTTGCCTACACTAACGCTACAGCATTTAAATGCTTACATACAAATTGCAATGAAGAGCATCAGTTTCGTTTTATACTACCTTACAGTACAGTGACTTCATTTTTTTTTCTTGAGGTTTGAGTTCAGTATTACCATAAGCTGCTCATTCAGCATACAAGATGCAATGTATTTAAGCCATTGTAATTAATTACCTTAATACCCCCCAGCACCCCCTCCATCAACTGCATTTGTGGCTGCTAAAAGTTATCTGCGTATAGTTATCTCAAGTAGAAAAAAAAATCTACTACTTACCTATGGAGAGGTACGTGCGCTTGTGCATATACAGTATGAAGCTGCCTGTCTTTGGGAGCACTCGGCGTACTGAAGCATTCCAATGACTCCAGGAGACAGCGTAAGTTCACCGGGGGACAGAGCAGGAATGAGGTGACAGGGAAGGCTCAATAGGATCCAGAGCCTTCCCTCTACATAGGAGAGTATCAGACTTTGCTCTGAGCCTGACATAGTGTAGGCGGAGGCACTCATACCTGGCTGGATCTTTACAAGCTCCATATACTGCCTGATGAAGCGGGATGTTGCCCATGAAGCGCATTGCTATTACTTTGGAGTCTATTTGAATACAGATATTTTTCAGTGAATAACTGATCATGTGTCTACTTGTGGGAGGTAAGTCCACCGCTACCTCCCCCTTTTTTAAAGGGTTTATAACTATTTTATTTTTACCTGGCGTCCTCCGTTTTTAACAATTGTTTATCCTGAGTGTCCACCCTTGGTGGAGGGGTTACCCCTTTTTTCTACTTCTATGGAGAACAACATTTTTAAAGCGAGTGGGGTGAGGTCCAATCTCCCCACCTGCCTACTGAATGGTTACCAGAGGTAACCCACCTTTGTGAGTATATTCTCATATATGTACTCTATTAACCAATTGGTTAGACATATTGCACTATTGGGGCTCTCGATCTGGTTTGTGTTTCACAGTGTAGATTTTACTTGTAGTGTAGTGATCAGGAGCCAATCACGGCGATCACATGGGGAAAAAAAGGCTTTGGTACTCAAGAGGCTAGAGCCAGCATTATAGAGATGAATAATAATAAAAAAGTGAGTATTTCTGGCATCCAAAATCCCCCAAAACTGCAATTTGTCATTAGAGGCTTTAGGCAATGCACGGTGGTGTAAGCTGTCATTTTATTTGTATTCTACAGATACACAAGACACCCTTTTAAAGAATTTCTGAGGTGTCCCAATCTATTAGTCAGTGTCCATAAACAGTCAGGTAAAGGATTTTTTTTTTAAACGTTTAGTTTGTGAATGTTGCATTCTGTCTTTAGTACTCTCCACTAAATGCTTTGTGTGGTAAACACATCCCTGTCTGGAATTCCTTTAACATGAGTACAACTGACACCAATAAAGGCACAGTACTCGATTATTAAGTAATAAAGGGCTCACAAACGCACTGGGATAACAAGTGGAGGGGTTAATGAATCTGCGTCCAACTATTTCTGTATGGAAAAAGGCTGGCAAAAAATCCCGGTAAGCGGAGAAGTCATATGGCTGTAATTATTAACAGGCGGGGAATATTTTTTTTTTCCCCTCTGCAGCTCCGTGGTGAAGTGAGCCTCTGTCGTGGTCTGTTCCCAACAGTGTCCATCGCAAAACAACTGCCTCATTAAACCTCTGCAGCAAGATTAATATGCCGTAGCTGCACCACATTTATAACTCGATACTCTATAAAAAGCACATTTAATCATGAGAGCCAGACCCGAGATGCAAAAGTACAACTATAAAAACTTCTGGCAGAAGAATGCTCACCTCTCTGCGAACCGCTCAGACACACAGAGCAGAATCTCTTCTGTGGAAACAGACAACACATCTCATCTCTCTATTATTTAAATCCTGAGGCAAGAATTCCACACAACATGTACTGGAGCCGTTTAAATTATAACCAGGTAGGAAATTTAGGAGAGAAGGCAGAAAAGGGCCATTTTAAACAGCAAAACTGCATTCCTCTGAATGTATCAAGCCGCACTACAGCTATTTTAGGAAATTTTATTGTCTCGTCTGCGCCAGTCTTCATCTCATTCAGCCAACATGACACTGATTAAATTTGGATGTATTACCATGCTGGTTGCCAGTTTCCTTCATCATCGTATTGAGTTGCAAAAATCTTTTTTTTACCTCCCTCTTCTTTAGAAGGAGGAGAAAAAAAAATACAACATAGACTGCATGGCCTGGCCTTTTGTCTTAAAATGGTTTTACTAGCACAAGACAAGAGGCTGATGGAGAATGCAAGTGGACCCGAGGACACTGCCTGGATTCATTCTCTGCTATTCAGTGGCAACAGTGGGCAACTCATCAGGTCTTACCAGACCATAATTAGGGCTGGTGAATTAATTTGGTACTAATACAATACATTTTTTAAGGAGAACCCGAGGTGGATCTTTGGGGAGGCAGGTGGGACACAGAGTCATGTTCTCTGCCTAATGACATAATAATAATAATCCGAACATTTGTATAGCGCTTTTCTCCTGTCGGACTCAAAGCGCTCAAGAGCTGCAGCCACTGGGACGCGCTCAAGAGGCCACCCTGCAGTGTTAGGGAGTCTTGTCTTGCCTTGAACTCCTTACGGATTCGATCCCTGGTCTCCCATGTCAAAGGCAGAGCCCTTAACCAGTACACTATCCAGCCACTACATGGCTATGTGTCCCCCAACTGCCGCTCTCTGCCCTCCCCCAACCACGCTATAGCCCCCACTAACTCGGAGGTAAACGGAATGGAGAGGAATTTCCTGTTTAAAACCTCCGCAAGGGGTGTTCTTACAGGGTTTCCTGAGCTGCCATTGGGTAACTCTCTCCACTGGCTGTGCCTCCTGCTGCTCCCCCGCCTCCCTGCACGCTATGAGAGAAAACACAGTCTCATCACAGCGTCATGACCCTGGGGTCACGGAAGTGAAAGTGGGGCATTGCGGCCCACAGGAGCGGCGGGGAGCTGCGTTTTTTTCTGCTCAGCCCTGCGGATCAAGTAACCTAATTTTTTTTTTTTTAGCCCACCTCGGGCTCTCTTTAAAGCCAGTGGTTACCTATTTAAAAACAAAAAAGTCAGATACTCACCTAATGAGAGGGAAGGCTCGGTCCTAATGAGCCTTCCCTCTCCTCTCCTGCCCTCGGTGCTGCGCTGGCTCCCCCGTTCGCTTCCGCCGCCGCAGGGACTTCGGAGGTCTTCGGGAGCACTCGGGCTTCCGAAGACGGGCCGTTCCATACTACGCACGCGCGAGTGCGTCATGGAGGGCGCTCGCGCATGCGTAGTATAGAGCGGCCCGTCTTCGGGAGCCCGAGTGCTCCCGAAAGCTTCTGAAAGCTCCCTTCGGCATGCGGAAGTGGCAGCATTTGACCGAACTGGTCGAATACTGCCACATGGGATCCTGCGCGGGAGCGGGCACCGGGAGAGGAGAGGGAAGGCTCATTAGGACCGAGCCTACCCTCTCCTTAGGTGAGTATCTGACTTTTTGGTTTTTAAATAGGTAAACATTCACTTTAAGTACCTGCAGTGAAAATAACACAATGAATAAAATTGCCTCTTATTTTTATACAATATTCATACAAAAATTATTTATTCAGGATTTGCCCATTGTAAAATCTTTCCTCATCCCAATACATTC
Source organism: Hyperolius riggenbachi (assembly GCF_040937935.1). NCBI lineage: Eukaryota > Metazoa > Chordata > Amphibia > Anura > Hyperoliidae > Hyperolius > Hyperolius riggenbachi. The sequence goes on from NC_090650.1 coordinate 323,853,197, forward strand.
TAAAACCCATCACAGGTGGCCACATCTTTAGTACTGACAGATGACCTCGGCGGTATGTTTGTTCACTGAGAGTTCTGAAGCCAGTAAAAAATATACTTGGTCTCCCAGAATTGTAGGGGGAGGGCGTAATTATGCATACCTAAACAGCCTAGGCTAATATTGCTGGGAGGGTGGGGTTACATACCAATACACAGCAATATATGGATATAGGAAGCGTTTCTGGTGCTGAAACTAGGAAAAGCACTTTACAGAGCATATATAGTCTTGTCACGTTACGTTTTGCACGTTCGATTCGGCACGCAATCTATTATTCAGTCGATTTTCTGCTCAATTCTCTTATCTTCCCCTCGTTTTTCTTATGTTTTTTCCATTCACTTCTATGAGAAATCGAGGGGAAAAGAATTGAGCGGAACATCGGACATGTCAGAATTTTATCATCTAAGGCATCTATCGGGATGATTCTTAGCAAAAGACGTACCGTGTATTCCCAGCATTAGAGGAGCTCACAATCTACAATAGTCAATTGTTCATTGTAATCTAGGGTCGAACAACTTTTCTGTATGTTTTTGGAATGTGGGAGGAAACTGGAGTGTTCGAGGGAAACCCATGCAGACATGGGATGAACTTACAAACTCCATGCAGATTTTTCCTGGCTGGGATTCAAACTGGTGACCCAGCGCTGCAAGGCAAGAGTGGAAACACTATGCCACCGTGCTGCCCACCCTACACTGCCTACTATTTGTCACTACAGTGTCTCTTTAAGCATATGTAAGAAAGCTTGGATTTTTAAAATGGGGGAGGGATCTTGCTGTAGGTGTGCAATAAACCATTTATACTGACCTAGTCTGCCTTTTAAAGTGGATGGTTTAAAGTTCCTACCATTTAATGACCAATTTTTAAAAAACACTTCTGCACACTTGCTTAGTCATTGTTTGTGAGGACCTTTCAGGACCAAGATTTTAAGTGGTGTGGACAACTGCAACCTCTAAGAATATACTGTAACATCCATTTCATTTCTACTAGCACATGCTTTTCAATGGCAACGCAGATGTTTATTTTCCTGCCTCAAATTGCGTAAGTAACAAAAACTGATTCGCTGCTGCCTGAAACACGTATACGTTTCTCATGGACTGCTGGCAGGCATCGGCAGTCTATGGTGGACGATGCATGCTCAACAATGTGCAAAACATGCAAAAAAATTGTCCATGTGAAAACACCAGTGTTTTTCACTGACTCAAGTGTGGCCTCCCCCTAATTGTGCCTCACAGTATTTGTTCTGAGGTGACAGGAGCTGCTGTGAGGGGTCACATAAATTTGGGTGCCGCCATAGGCACTCATGTAAAATGCCGCCAATACTGGCTATAACATAAATTTGTGAACCAAAATCGCTTGAAAAAGTACAGGGCTGATGGGACTGCTGCTATAAAAACTGCTGCTATAATTATAATGGCTATAAACATAAAAATTCTATAGTAAGTGGTCCTAGCACTTGTTATTTTATCGGGTGACTCAGGTGCCGATGCAAAGGTGAAAACAAGGCTGAAGTGGTTAAACAAGGTATAAGTCATTTCCAAGTTCAAATAGGAAATCCTACAGCAGAAAGACTGCTTGTTAATCACTGTTATAGGAAGAGATCCACATAGAGCAGCATGGTGGTATAGTGGTTAGCACCCTTGCCTTGCAGCGCTGGGTCCCCAGCTCGAATCCCAGTCGGCGGACTATCTGCACAGAGTTTCTATGTTGCCCCTGTGTCTGTGTGGGTTTCCTTCGAGCACTCTAATTTCCTCCCACACCACACAAACCATACACAAGTTAATTGGCTTGCCCCTAAATTGGCCCTAGACTACGATACATACATAGACCTAAAGTAGGGATTAGATTGTGAGACTGAGGGAGAGTTAAGTGGCAGGAATATATACTCCGTACAGCACTGTGGAGGATGTTGGTGCTATATAAATATTAAATAATAATAATAAAAAATTAAGTTGACACACTCATACCACATTTGTATTTGGTTAGGGGAACAAACTGAGGTCCATTCAGGACCATACATACATCTGACCCTACTACAGCATTTCAAATAATATTCTCACAATTGATCCCAGTTTACCACAAAACAGTTCAGCCCCGGGAATTGCTACTCACTCTCCAAATTTGTGTCTTGGTATTAAGCTGTTTTAATACTTTCCCTCAATGCCCACTTACAGGATTTGGACAAAGAGTAGGGGTAATAAAATAGCCAGTGCAATAAAATTCTATTAATACGTGAATTTGTCTTCATTACTTTTTTCATTTTATTTGTTTTTAACGCATTTTATCTTCTCTGGGCGCCTCTTTCCCCTTTATCCAATTCCAGGATTTATTTATTTTCAATTATGTAAAACAAGGGTTTGGAAACAGGTGTTTTCTTGCTGTCTGCATTGCATCTCACTGACCATCATTCATCCCGGACCCAAGAAATGAAGAACAGCAGCAAAATATAGAAGGGATTCCCCACTCCACAGTAAACACTGTATTTCTTGCTTTCTCTGTCACACTTAGTATTACCCACTTGTTGCCTGGTTAGCAGGTATTAGAAACAGAAACATAAAGATACAGAACAGCATTGAAGACACCCCCTAAAAAAAATAAAAATAAAAATCCTGGAATTAAACTTTACAGGCATACTTTTAACTGCTTTGTGAATAGCTACATTGGGCAAAGATGGTGGGGTTGAAATAAATGTACAGGTATAACACAAATCATAACACATTAACGGTGACCTTTAGAATGGGCCTCTAAGTGACATCTCCAAGCTAAAGCAAGTACAGCTTTATCAAATGCTGTGTTCAAACATACACGTTTTTGTTTGTTTGTTTTTGGGGGGGGGGGGGGTTGTGTTTTTTGCTTGTTTTTTTGAATACACATTTGAGGCCAAAATACCAGAAATACACCTAAAAACTTTAGCCACATAACATGCCAGAGCAGTTGCTATCAATTTAATATAGATGGCCTCAAGTGTGGCCCCTGACCTTCGAAAGGGGCTTCAAATTGGCCCGGATTTGTTTCACTTCTCACCTTTTTATTCCCCACCAAAAACATAATCAAGATAAGTTGAGCATCAAGTCCACTTAAGTATGACATTTACTTTGCATTACTTTTTCACCAGTCTGTAAAACCTCGTTAGAAAGTTTTAGTCAATAAGGACTCAATAAGGGATCTGCCTCTGACACAGGAGATCTGGGTTCGAATCTCGGCTCTACCGTTCAGTAAGCCAGCACTTATTCAGTAGGAGACCTTTGGCAAGTCTCCCTAACACTGCTACTGCATATAGAGCACGCCCTAGCTTTGAGTCCGCCAGGAGAAAAGCGTGATATAAATGTTATTTGTCTTGTCTATCATATTTTAAGCAGAGTTTCATGGGCTCCACTGCAATCCATTCATGACTGGTATTCTTGGAAACTGCTTTCAGGGCCTCCATATTTGTATTATTTTTTTTTTAGAGGAAAGATGATTGTGAGTAACTAAGCTGTTAATCTATACAACTAGCAATTTGTAGCCATTATAAAACAATTTGCTACACTGGCAGAACCCCCCACCCCCTACCCCCCCTCTCATCTGTTGGTTACCAGAAAGCTATTGTATCTGCAAGTTACCATATAGTGCGTTGTGTGTCAAACAGGTCTACTAAAAGAGAGAAGATTTCCCTACAAGTGTGTTCTACAAAGCTGGAATAAAGCAATACAGTGACGCAAGAAGAAAACCCACAACATAACTTACACCTGCTTGTGTTTACTTTTTTTTTTTTTTTGGTCAGGTAAGGAATACTAAACAGAGCTGGTGCCCAAGATTTTGGCCAAGTTCATATTATGGCCCATATACACTTAATTTTTCTCCTTGGTGATATTTTCATTATTTCAAACTATGTCAAATAAAATGCGTTTTAACCCACCAGCAAGCAAGAAAATACTCAAAATAATTTTGATAGTGCTTTTTCAACTACTTTTTAGTATTTTTACAATTGCAAAGTGCTGAAAAGTTATTTTAAAAAGAAGAAGTAAAATTATCTCCTAGGAGAAAACTTTAACTGAATAAGAGCTCATGGGCCCGATTCAATTCACTTTTTCTCCCGAGTAATATTTTAGTCGATATAAATAAAATGCCTTTTAAGCCATCAGCAAGCAATAAAATGCAGAACTCTTCCACCTACTTTTTGGAACTTTTGTTTTTTTAATTGCAGAGTGCAAACCTTATTCTAAACAGAAGATGAAAAATGATCTCCTATGAGAAATCTTAGGAGAAAACATGAATTGGATCAGGCCCATATGTGTTGCATAACACATACGCTGCAATGCGAGTTTACCCCAACACACACTTTGCACATTGTAGTATGCACATTTCCACAGCAAGCATATAGAATTACTATGTAAAGTGCACAGTATCCAGCAACCCACTGTAGATAGCATGTTAGGACAACATGATCCGTTATAACACAGGAATGAGAACATGCCCATACAATTCAATGGGCAGGGTGTTCACATTCAGTGAACAGCAATGCACATAGTTCCTATAGTAACCCCTATAGGTTTCCTCTGACTGTTGATCTCAAAGCTGGCTCCCAAATGGCATCAATATTTGTCCACCCAAAGAAAAAAAAACACACACAGGCACAGCATATGCATTAACACATTTATTCCACAGAGAATTGATCGTACAGAAAACACCAACTTGTGCATCGAGAAATTGTACAGTGTAGAACACACACATGAGACAGTATATTGAAGTTCTGCATTAAAAGAGGTTAAGATCAAGGTGAAGTGCTATTGACTGAAAATCATTCATTCCCAGAAAGATACAGCAGGCGGGTATTGTTAGGCTGCCAGCTAATTGAGCAGTCATTGCTAGGTCCAAATAGATTTTGAAATGCTTTCAACAGATTTGTGTCACCATAAATCTACCCATTGGAAATAATGGCTGCATACAAAGGCTTTTGTATCTATCGCACCGATGACAAGTAGCAAGGTACCAATAACTCCTCATGAAATGCCTCAAAAAGGAGCACATAAAAAAGGCATATAAACACCATAGAAAGCATTGTACAGCTAAAAAGTAAAAAACACACACATAAAAAAAATTATATTATATATATATATATATACCGTATATACTCGCATACAAGCCGAATTTTTGACCCCCCAAAAGGGGGTCAAAAGTTGGGGGGTCGGCTTGTATGCGAGTCTTTCCTGGTGGTCCGTGGTCCGCGGCCCCCGCTCCACCCGCGGCCGCCGCCGCTGCTATTACTTGTTTAGGCAGCGGCTTTCTCTTCCCCGCCGCTTCCTCTTCCCCGCTCTCATGCGTGTATGAAGTGATTACAGCAGCGCGCCCGGCGCTGCTGCTGTGACGATGCAGGGGGCAGGAAAGAGCGGTTCCCCTGGTAATGGCGGTACAGACTGCCGCTACAGAGAGCCGCGCACTTTCCTGCCCCCTGCATCGTCACAGCAGCAGCGCCGGGCGCGCTGCTGTGATCACTTCATACGCGCATGAGAGCGGGGAAGAGGAAGCGCCGGGGAAGAGGAAGCCCCTGCCTAAACAGGTAATAGCAGCGGCGGCGGCCACGGGGGGAGTGGGGAGGGGGGAGCGGGGGCCGCGGACCACGGACCCCTAAAGTAGACTAGCGCCGCGGGGGGAGCGGGGAGCTATACTGGCCACTACCTACCTATACTGGGCACTATACTGGCCACTACCTACCTATACTGGGCACTGTACTAGCTATACTGGGGCACTACCTACCTATACTGGGCACTATACTAGCTAAACTGGGCACTTTACTAGCTATACTGGGGCACTATACTAGCTATACTGGGGCACTATACTAGCTATACTGGGGTAACTATACTAGCTATACTGGGGCACTATACTAGCTATACTGGGGCACTACCTACCTATACTGGGCACTATACTAGCTATACTGGGGCACTATACTAGCTATACTGGGGCACTATACTAGCTATACTGGGGCACTACCTACCTATACTGGGCACTATACTAGCTAAACTGGGCACTTTACTAGCTATACTGGGACACTATACTAGCTATACTGGGCACTCTACTAGCTATACTGAGGCACTATACTAGCTATACTGGAGCACTATACTAGCTATACTAGGGCACTTTACTAGCTATACTGGGCACTATACTAGCTATACTGGGCACTATACTAGCTATACTGGGCACTATACTAGATATACTGGACACTACCTACCTATACTGGGCACTATACTGGCTATACTGGGCACTATACTGGCTAAACTGGGCACTATACTAGCTAAACTGGGCACTATACTAGCTAAACTGGGCACTATACTAGCTATACTGGGGCACTACCTACCCAAACTGGGCACTATACTAGCTATACTGGGACACACTGGGGGGATCACGCGGCCTGCACCAATCCAGCATTTCCTACCCCCGGCTTATATGGGGGTCAATCATTTCTCCCTGGTTTTTCAGGGAAAAGTTGGGGGGTCAGCTTATATGCGGGTCGGCTTATATGCGAGTATATACGGTATATATATATATATATATATATATATATTTGTACAAAACTCAAACTGCAGCCACACTAACAAAAAAGTAAAATATTTTATTTAAAAAAAAAGCCAAACCTAAAATAAAAGCATCCTTCATTTCTTTACGCAGTTTTTCCCTAAACTTCCGTCAAGATATATCACAATGGTGAACAAATCACTGTCAGAGGGACCTGCACCTACGTGATCTATATCAAAGTGAATAACCACCTTTTCAACTAAGACAAAAATGAAAAACGAAACATTTGGGCTTGATTCACTAAGTTCGTAGCACTCACTATGATACTCTGATAAGGAATGTTAATGTGTGTTAATTAACTCTAATACTGCATGTTAACTCTGATAAGGCATGCTATTTGTCTTAAGGGGCACATACACTGGTCGATTTCAGCCATCAATCGATCGATTCTATGGTATCAGAACTGGCTTATAGAGTTGCATTGGATTTAATGGTCCAATAATGCATTTAGATCGATTTCCAATAGATTTAATTCTGAAATCTATTGGAAATCTGTTTCCTAGTGCATGGCACACATCAGATAGATTCCTGCCAGATTCAACTTGACAGGCATCTGCCAGAAATCTATCTGATGGTCAAATCTGCTGCAAATCTATAAGTGTATGGCCACCTTTAGAGAATCAATATATATATACCTGTACAGCGCTGTGGAATATGTTGGCGCTATATAAATACTTAAATAAATAATAAATAAATGTCAGTTCATTCAGATAGCCCTTTAATTAGGCAGTTAAACAGTTCACATAATGCGCTGCAACTTTAACAATTAACGTTTGTATAAATGAGTTTCCATGCACTGTGATGATGAGATTAGGCTTACTGAGTATGGATACTACATCTCACACCTTCAGATATGGACTTATCATCCATGTCACTTGCCTCAATTTAAACCTAGACGGCATGATGCCTGGAGCAAGTGACTGAATTACTGATGCAAATTAAAATGCTACAAAGTTTGTAGGAGCTGAAGAAACTACTTGGACTAGTGGTGCAGCATGTTCCAAACCATGAAAACAATATTAAACTGAGCTTTTTGGAAGAATGTAATTAAGGGCTCTAAACTGAGGCAGAGAGGTGGCTTTAGTTAAAGAAAACCTGAACTGAAAATTAAAAGTTAAAATAAGCATACACAAGTCATACTTACCTTCCATGTAGTCTACTCCTCAGTGTCTTTCTCCTGTCCCGCGTCCTCTTTGTTCACTGTGATCAAGGGAATTTTCCGTCCTCCATTTTGAAAATGGCCATTACCCATAACACCTTTCTGGTCAGCACACAGTTAAACTGTAACATCGCCCACTTGAGCCATAGGGAAACATGGACATTACCTGGTACATCTGTTTTCCTCTCAGCTATAACTGACAGCAACTGATATTTTACTCACAGCAACTGATATATTTCAGATCTGACAAAATATTGTCAGAACTGGAAGGGATTATTGTCAGAAGAAAATGGTGAGCTTCTTAGAGGAACTGATGGCAAGGTAACTATGTAATGTTCATTTGAAGTTACCTCATGTGTTTATTTTAAATATTTTTACTCAGTACAGGTTCTCTTTAAGGCTCATACACACGCAATACAAATGTCTTTAGCTGCGTGGCAGGAATTAAAGACAGACAATTGCAGCGTACGGTTTTGAGCGACTATTCGCACCATCGACAACTGTACACACACGACAACATAATGAGCGATCTCACAACGGAAGCAGTCTGCCATGGACTTGTAAGTGATCATTGCCATCTGATTCCAAGCTGTCCACATGATACAAACACCAAATGTGTTTAGAAGATATTCGTACACACAACACAACAACGCTAAATTGTGCAAAGGCTTTGCGCGACAAAAGCCGTGCACAATCAGACGGTTTGATCCCTCCTACCAGAACTTGTCGGCAGACCGTCTTTGTCGCTGCGTATGGAGCAATTGTTGCATGAACCGTCATCCGTTGCCTATTTTGAGAGACATTTGTATGCCGTGTGTATGGGCCATTAGGACAAGAGGGCTATTCAAGTGTGGTACAGTATTGGAGATCTAAGGGAGAGATGTCCACTCAGTGAGGTACCAAATGTGTGTGCAAGCACTCATTTCTCAAGTACTCCAAGCATGCACAGACCAACACATACTTTGCACAAGACCCTCAAGCATATACAGTACATTTTTGGAGCAACTCCACCACTTTCAACTTAGGAGTCACAGCCCTGAGCCTCTACCACCACATCAAAAACTTTGGCCTCTACTTTCAACATCCTCTCTAGTTCAATATCAAAAAGACAGACTGGTAACTGGCACCAAATGCGGCAGTGATGGATGTCCGGTCACACTGAGTTTAACTGCAACGTGCTCCCATACAAGGCAGTTCCAATTCAGTCAAAGGAGAAGAGAGAAGCGCACTGTTGCATAAATACCCTTTATTGTGACCGGGTCGACACACGGGTTACAGCAGTGGGGGAAGGAAAGTTGTCTGACAGCTGTTTCGCAAGGGTTAACCTTGCTTCATCAGAGACCAACATCCTCTCTAGTTCAGGTGTATCCCAGGCTTCACACACACCTCTTTTTTTATGCTGCTGCCACTTGGTGCTACGTCAATATTGCTGTCTTCTGGTCCTCATATATTTCTATAAGATGCTTGCTGAGTACTAAAGATGCTCAACTAATAATTATGACTTGCATACAAATTTAATGCAGTCGGTATGCCGTTTGGAACTGGGGCAATGTAGTGCTCTTCCTCCCAGTTCTGACTGGCCCAACTCCAACCTACAAACAATTTGCATGCAATTCGGAATGAGCATCTCAATGACCATCCCTAGTTAATGCCCATCTGCATCTGGAAGTCCCAAATAATTTTAGCCCTGTTATTCTCCATGACCGTTTGTGGATCCTTCCATCAAAACTTGGGGGGATTTAGCTACAAACTCAGTGGGCTGCTTATGTTCAGCATGTGCTGTTCCTGCCTGCACCCTGTCCAACCTCAAAAACTTCAGGCCCATGGCCCTTACATTTTATTATGAAGACCTTTGAAGGAGTGTTCTTGTCCCAACTGAAGCACTGTGACCCACTGAAAATATTCAATAACAATGTTGACTATGATGCTCATGGCTGCACTCCCCTGTGTGTACAAACCTGACTGCCCTACACATGTGCAAAGTATGGTCCACACCTGGGCAGTAGCATGGAGCCACTCATGCATAGTTTTATCCTCTGTGCACAAGCAGCTTTGTGCTATTGCGCAGACACGACGCCTACTGGCTGCTGCACAGTGTTCCCACGCTTATACACAGAGCGGAGCACAGGCACGAAGAAGAAGAGGGTTCCGGCTGTCAGTGGAGGAGTTGCGGAGAATCCGGGAAGCCTCTGTAGCATTCAGCATTTGTCTTCGCAAAGTTCAGATTTGCTTTAACCTCCCTGGCGGTTATTTTTTTTTGCCAAATAGGCAGAAATCCTTTTTTTTGTTTGTTTCTTTTTTGTTTCATGTAAAGCTACCAGAGTGGTAGCTACATGAAACACCACTAAAGGGCGCATGTGTCCCTCTAGTGCGATCGTCGCCGGCATCAATAGCAAGCAGGGGAACGCGTATATAATGCGCTCCCCTGTTTGGCTTCTCCTGTCGCCATGGCGACGATCGGAATGACATCATGGACGTCAGACGCCTCCGATCCAGCCCATAGCGCTGCCCGGAACTCATTGGTCCGGGCAACGCAGGGCTCTGGCGGGGGGGGGCCCTCTTCTGCCGCTGCGTGCGGGTGATCGCCGCAGAATGGCGACAATCAAGCTGTGCGCACGGCTAGCAAAGTGCTAGCTGTGCGCACAGCACTTTAAATGGCGCAAATCGCCCCACCAGGGGCTGAGATATCTTCCTGCGCAGCATAGCCCGAGCTCAGCTCGGGCTTACCACCAGGAAGGTTAAGATTGTTACTGGCCGGGTGTTCATTAACGATCTTGCTGATGACTATTAACTCCACTGGGACTAGTAGTTCATCTGCTGTGCTGAAGAGAATATGAGAACTAAGGTGACCTTAAGCTTGTTACTAAGACTTATTCATTAGTATCCTGCTCTGGTGCTAAAGAGAATGGTAACCCTATTTAGACTGGTATATTTAGATAATTCAAAAATGTACAGAAATTTGTTTTTCATCTGTTGCTGAAATTGGTGGCAACTAGTGTGTTTTCTAACCATTTGCTGGCCAGTTTTGTCAGTAGCGTTTGCCCAATAAACACCATTGTGTCGGGTTCCGCTACATTTGCCACTATGTGCTCTCTCCTAGTAACCAAACCCCTACATTGTTACAAACTACTACACAGTAAAATTATTTACTGTGCTGCAGTACATGGCTATTCTAGACAATGGGCACAGAATAACCAATTTTGTGCTTAAGGGCCATACTTACCACTCGATTTCTCCAACCACTTTTTCCAACAACCAGCAATTTTTTGAGCAACGAACAACAAAAATCACAGCAAACCGGATCTTTAATTACGCAAAGGGCCTGTTTCCACTGCACGCAGATTGAATGCAGTATGGATGCAGAAAAACGGACTCCAATGAATGTCTATGGGAAAATCTGCATCAGAAAAATTGCGTTTAGTGGAAACAGGCCCATAGGCATTCATTGGAGTCAGTTTTCCTGCATCCAATCTGCGTGTAGTGGAAACAGGCCCAAAGATAACCACCGTCACAGCGAATCAGATCTCTAAGATTCCCGATGACTCTGCGCAAGCTAACACAATCGCTTGACTTCCCATTCGCGCCCATTGGGTAATCTCGTTTAGTGTCGTGTGACTTTGCCCACAGGAAGATGAATGTTGTGGTTGGAGGACATCGCTGGATTCTTCTTCCTGCATCACTGTGGTGAGTATGTAGCATAAGAGAGCATAAGAGCGTTGTCCTACTGGGCCCATCTACAGAGCAGTAGGCCCCACTACAAAGCCATGCTGCACAATGAAGACCAAGAAAAGCCATGTGCCCTGAAAGAGGTTGTCAACTCTCTGGTCCCTCAAAACTCAGATCCACAAGTCCCATCAAGAGCCCGGATAAAGCACACCACAGCCAAGAGCAAAGAGAACTATGTAGATAAATGGAGGAATGAAATAAAACAGTCAAAAAAGCTAACCATATACCAGTCCCTACAGAGAGAATATACAATGGTGGCCAAAACACTGCAAGTGGGCCCCAAAATCTACTTCCAACCTGGACAGCCACATGCAGTGTACTGCTGTGGAGATTTTCCTCTCTTGAGAACCTGGAAAAGCTCCAAAACCCTTAAGAGAGGAAACTCCTGAACATCTACAGACTGAGTGCTCACAACCTCAAAATAGAGTCTGGGAGACACAGACAGACATACATACCCAGGGAGGAAAGACTGTGCCAACACTGTGAGCAGAAGACCCTCGAGGACGAAAATCACTTCCTGCTGCACTGCCCCAAATATACCGCAACCAGGGAAACCTTCTTTAAGAAACTGAATTAACTATTTCCAGACTTTCACACATTAGAGGATGAGAGAAAACACTGCATTCTACTAGGAGAAGAGAAATCCACAGTGACAATCGCTGCACACTATGTCACAGCATGCCACATACTGAGAGGAGCATAAATGAACTGTAAACTCCCCCCCCCAAATGTCCAAGAACTGCTAACTTACTGCACCCCCACCCCATCCCATGTCCCTCATTCCCCCTGCTTTGACAATGCCTGTTTTAAAGCTTGGTCATGCCAATAAAGCTGAGACATCACCCCTCCCAAATGAACTGTCTCACAGTCCCATCCCCCAGTCCTATACAGGCCTGCATTACAAATCAAACTCACAATAAAGGTTAGCTTTATAGACAAGTAGAATGCAAATAAAGGTCTATACAGCAATCCATACATTTTCATTACATAAGGAGGTGACCATTTGCAGTACTTATTTGCTGAGAAACTTCAGTTCCACTCAGAAGCCAACTTGACAGTACACTGCAGCTGAATGTTTTAGTCCAGAGGAGAGTCACATGATCAGCAACCACTGAAAGCATGTGTGGGGTGAGACACCAATTGTCCTTTATACCATTTCTAAAAAACGACAGACTAATCCACAACAACTTCTGGTAAACGATGACTGCCTATACTGTACATTAAAACGGATAAACAGGTCTATAATATGTAGTAAGAATACTTCTAGAGACAAGTAGCAAGGCCAGTAGTAGAAATGTGATTACTTAGGTCTGGGACCCACTTGCTGAGTTTTGCACAGTGTTTGCATTTTGAAAAACGTTCTCTCATTCACTTGCATAACAATTGCAAAAATCGCCGTGATTCTTCAAAATAGTGATTTTGCCACGATTCTCATTCAAGTGAATGAGAGAGTGTTTTTCAAAATGCAAACGCTGTTCAAATCACTGGCCAAACCACTGCAAGTGGGCCCCAAAATCTACTTCCAACCTGGACAGCCACATGCAGTACACTGCTGTGGAGATCAGATAAAAGTCGCACACACCAAATCCATGGAGAGAATTGGGCGAACTTCTAATACTACAAAAAGCCGGAAAAAAATAGCCATGTATCCAATCATTTAGGAGATCTTCCCTTTGACTGTAGTACAAATTTAGATGGTGCGGTTAAGTGGATACCTGTTTATCCTTGTGAGAGATCAGCTCTAATCTCACTGTCATGCTTATCTTCAGAGCATTTATTTTATCTTGAACAAGCTCTGCATTATGTATTATATTCAAATACTGAGCCAAAAAATCTTTCCAGGTTCTAATTTAGTAGAGCAGGCAAATTTATTTGTAAATATTTTACCTTTGATTGAGAAGTTTGCATCTGGAACAGCACGTTGTAAAAGTTAGCTAAATGCCTCACTACATAAAATTTAATGTACTATCACACAGCTAAAACATGTGAAAATTAGTGTTTTTGTTCCCGAGAGTGCTCTTACTTATCATTGCAGTTTTCTATGCTTCATATAATAAACAGCAAAAAGGCAACTGGTAGATTAACATGCTTCCAATGCGCCATCCCTACTATAGAATTATTTTTGTAAATGTGCATTATTATCACAAGTAAATAAGTATACAGCAACCACATCTTTTCAATTACTACAGAAATGCATGTAAATATGATATTGAGGTATCAAAACTTGAGATATCACAAGTTTTACCTAAAAAAAAAATCATGAATTTACACCCATATAAAATAAGATATAAAAAACGCATGAATCTACACCCACTATGATGTCCTGAAATTTAAATTCATAATTACCCATATATATATACAGCAAAGCCCTATTTCAACTTGTTTCAAAGCTTATTTTGAATTTTGTTTGTGAGGGAGCTATGTAAAGCTATAGTCAGATATCCCACTATGCAACACACAGTCACAAATTATTGCAATAAAGATTTAAACCTAAGAAAATATGAATAAAAAATATGTTCAGTTAACATATTCCGATTGTCTGTCGAGGCCTAGCTATAAATTCAAACATATAGAAATCACAGCATGTTGTGCCTTTGTTAGACCAAATTATGCGCCAGGCAACTGACCCGCTGACTACAAAAGGAAACCTTTCAACACAAGTCCAAAACTACCACACAGTGGGCTCAACAAATAAGAGACCCTGCTCTGGGCATTACCAACATGCATCCACAGTAACATAGCACTGTATTCTGCGGAATATTGTGAGAGGCGCAGTGGACAGACCTGACTGGTCATGCCTTGCTGGATACATGTATTTTGATTGTGGTTTCCCATCAGAAATTGGTTAAGAATTCTGCAGAAATCCATTTTTTCATTGCCAGGGTCACAATGGACTCAATTCACTAAGCATTGCTACATTTGGTAAAGCAGAAAAGGCTGATTTTACTAAAGAGTGTGTTAAAATGTCAATACACTAAAGCTGTTACTGCATAGAAAAGTCAAATTACTGACTATTACTGACTTGTGTGGTAAATAACTCGAACAGCGTCAATTCACATAAGTTAGAGCATGCATAAAAAGTGAGATTTCGGTATTTTACCTCCAGCCCGGAGCTGTCAATACCTGACAATCGGCCATTCAGTAAACCGGATAGGCAAAGGAGACAGTTAATAGGAGGAGCCACCCCATCCTACTCCCCATTCCATTAGTGCGAATATACTGCCGGCGGAAGAGCGGAAAGTAAAAAAACAAAAAACAAATGCAGGAGCAGGGTACTTCATTGAGGTTTTCTCTGTATCCCTTTTAGATGTCACTTTTATAGACTGAGAAAGAAAGAGGGTCTACTTGTGGTGTGCTTGCAGATCTCAAAGGATGATGGATATGCCTTTTACTGTTGTAAGCAAGATGCCTGTGCAGTAGAGCAGACCCAATCGGGCTCGAGGGGGAAGATAATACTGCACCTGTGCTTGATTTCAGAGGTAAATATTGCCACGTGGTGCTTATGGAGGGAGCCAGTGCTGGATTGGTGCTGCAGAGGAGGACAGGGAAGTCTTATTAGGATCCAGAGGTTTCCCCCTCCCGACGTAAGTACACCCTTGGGTCAATTTTCTTTATTACAGGGTTTCTTTCCCTATAACAAATTTAGAGTTTTAGAAAAAGAAAAAAAAACACACTACTATTAAATATATTTGTGGGGAAGAGTACTCGAAATAATCTTTACCATACCAGGGACTATTGGTAAGTGCAGGCTTTCTTAGCAGGTAAATATTCATGAAATGTTGACAAAAAAATGTCTAGGGTTATTAAAAAGTGGGTCCTATGCTTTATGACTTTACAATTTTTAATCTTACTAAAGGTGCCCATACACGGTACAATCAAATAATTTGATTTTCCTGTTTATTCGACCGAAACAATCAAATAGAGTAGAAATGTAAAATAATTTTTTCAATCAACGAAAAATGATCGATTACTCCGTATTTAAAAATCTGATCGGGTGTGTTGGAAAAAAAAATCAGGTTGATTGCTTTAAAATTAAATGGTGTATTGTAGGTTTGATAAAATAATGTAATATATCAAAATCTTTAAAGAAAAATTTAAATAGTATATAGCCATCTTAAAGGGAACCTAAACTGAGACGGATATGAATGTTTCCTTTTAAACAATACCAGTTACCTGACAGTCTTGCTGATCTCTTTGGCTGCAGTAGTCACTGAATCATACACCTGAAACAAGCACACAGCTAATCCAGTCTGACGTCAGTCAGAGCACCTGATCTGCATTCTTGTTCAGGGGCTGTGGCTGAAAGTATTAGAGACACAGGATCAGCAGGAGAGTAGGCAACTGGTATTATTTTAAAAGGAAAAATCCATATCCTTCTCAGTTTAGGTTCCCTTTAAGAACATGAACTGAAAGCACACAAAAAAACAAGTTGAATTGAGATGTATTTTATAACTTAATATCCACCTAGATCTCATCGCTACACAAGCCACTTTCATGCACTTTTCTTGCTATGTAATTTTTCTAAGTCACATATTTTGTTCCATTAAGCTTAAATAAATGTACTGATGTTTACACTGTGTAGTCAAGAATAGTGACATTTGCTTGTTGCCAAGTGGGAAATGTAACAAGGTAACACTTTGTCCATGTGGACATTATACAGGCATTTGTAGTTGATTGCAGTTGGACCCCCGCAACATCTAGATGAACTACTCAGTGAAGACAAGGCACAATAAATGGTAAGACCCCACAAATGTTAATGGAAATAAATCCTATAGATAGTACTAGAGAAAAAAAGGTGGAACCACATACTTTCAGATTCTGTCATTAAAGCCCAAATCACAGACACAAAGGTTATTTCCCCTAGGACCATCCTTGGCAGATTAATAATATAAAATGTACTACAACTAAACAAGTAAAATCCTGGTTAAAAAAAAGCAGCCCATACTTCTGTACTACAACTAAACAAGTAAAATCCTGGTTAAAAAAAGCAGCCCATACTTCTGATTGGCTGACACACTGTATAGGAAACTCCCACCACAGCCCCTAACACAGAGGTGCCCACACTTTTTCACCTTGTGAGCTACTTTAAAAATTAGCAAGTCAAAATGATCTACCTATGTACAATTTTAGGAGCACACTTGTATATGTTACGGCCAGAACCCGAAGTTTGGCCAGAACTAGAAGTGGCCGGCCACTTCGGGTTCTGGCCGGCCAATGCGCGAACTGGCCGCTGCGCTGCGGCCAATGTGAGGAATGAAACAATTCCTGTAAGGTTAATGTGATGTTGTGGCCGCAGCGCAGCGGGTAAATGTATCACATCTTTACTTTATTCAATGGCATTAAGCCGCCCGGCTTTTTCCCTCCGCCTCTCTCTCCTCCCCCCGCCTCTCTCTCCTCCCCCCGCCTCTCTCTCTCCTTCTCTTTATGGGCACAGCCGGGCGGGGACACGCGTGTCCCTCCGGAGTCGTTCGTCGCGGCAGGGGAATCCTGCCGTTCTTGCAGAGCGGGTGCTGGCAGAAGCGATGTCTGCAGCCTCCCCGCTCTGCTCTCCTGCCGCGACGAACGACTCTCCTGGACACGCGTGTCCCCCGCCCGCTGCCCATAAGAGAAGGAGAGAGAGGCGGGGGGAGGAGAGAGAGGCAGAGGGAAAAAGCCGGGCGGCTTAATGCCATTGAATAAAGTAAAGATGTGATACATTTACCCGCTGCGCTGCGGCCACAACATCACATTAACCTTACAGGAATTGTTTCATTCCTCACATTGGCCGCAGCGCAGCGGCCAGTTCGCGCATTGGCCGGCCAGAACCCGAAGTGGCCGGCCACTTCTAGTTCTGGCCAAACTTCGGGTTCTGGCCGTAACATATATACAGAATGGAAACTGTAGTGGGGTGGGGTCGGGATCTACCATGAAGGACTTCACGATCTACAGGTAGATCGCGATCTACCTAGTGGGCACCCCTGCCCTAACATATGAGTATGCAGGCATAGTGGTTGATACATTGTATTTGAAACTCCCACCACAGCCCCTAACATACAAGTATGCAGGCATACTTAAACTCATGTATCTCTTTAACAATTAATAATGCAATATACCAGACTTACATTGTTGAGTTTATATAGCACCATGACTTATCACGTCTGTATTGTGCTGAAGTGCTGATACGATATGTACAAAGACGATATAAGCAGTGCACTTTCAACAATAAATAACTATGCAAAGGAATTGGTTAGAAAAATATTTTACACAGGGAACATCATATACTAAATCTAGTTTACTATCAGTAGCAGACTATACTGCGTCATGCCGTGTCCCAGTACAGTGAACAGAGAAGACCAGAGCGGGTGATCGGCGCAGGCGAGAGGCAGGGTGAGCGACAGTGCCGGCCACCCACTATGACATAGCGAGGGAGGGAGAGATAGATGCGGGGACACATGGGAAGATGCGGGGGAGGGGGGGGGGGAGAATAACTGAGCTGCATTATGATAGAGCAGTAGTGGGAGGGAGGGATACAGTGACAGATGGGGAGATGCAGGCGGGATTCACTCGGAGGGGGTGAATCGTGCAGGGGAGCTTTATGCTGGGTCTCATATAGTTACCTAAGCTATACAAGTCACGTATAGCTAGCTAACTTATTCTGGGGGAGGGGAAGGGGTTCAGCCAGTCCATATCTCTGTAGAGGGAAGTAGGAAGGGATGGAATGGGGGGGGGAGAGGGGGGGTTTCAATTATATACTGGGGGGGGGCAGCAGCGAGGCAGCAGACGTGGCAGACTCAGGCCAGTTCCTAAGAGGTTTCATGCTGAAATCAATCAGGAATCGGCCTGCAGTGTATGGGCAGCTGACAGATCTCTCTCCAATCAGATTCAATCAGAGAGAGATTTGTGTCTTGGTTGAATCTGCCCATCATGGCCACCTGTACATTTGTATAAGCGCAGGTTGAGCGGCTGCACCTCAGAAGTGTAAATGATTGGAGATTTTGGGAAGTAATTTTGAATTTTGATTTGATTTTGTGTGTCACGCTTTTATTATACTCAAAATGTACACTTTTATTTATTTATTGTATTTATAAAGCGCTAACATATTACGCAGCGCTGAACATTAGTTTAGGTTACAGACAATATTTAGGGTTGACATACAGCAAAATGACACATGAATATAAGAAAGACCAGATCACGCAGCACAGTATGAGTACCAGGTAATGCTTAGTCAGTCACTGGAGGGGAGCATGGAGATTAGGCAAGTTAGGTTCACTCAGATGCATAGCATAGGTTCACAGTAATGGAGGTGCATGATCAGGTAGGACACAAGAGGAGGAGGACCCTGCCCAAAGGCTTACAATCTAGAGGGGGAGGTAAGGACACAAAAGGTAGGGGACCAGAGTTCAGCTGTGGGTTTAGAGCACTTGTGAGGGGTAGTAGGCCAGAGTGAAAAGGTGAGTTTTGAGGGCCTTCTTGAAGTTGTTGAAGGAAGGGGCTGCCCTAATGGGTGGAGGTAGGGAGTTCCATAGTGTTGGAGCGGCTCTTGAGAGGTCCTGGAGGCGTGCATGGGACTGGGTGATGCGGGGGGCGGTCAGGCAAAGTTCATTGGAAGAGCGGAGTGAGCAACTAGGTGTGTACCTCTGAGTAATATCAGACACTAGACACTTGCTTGTACGCAAGAACAAAGAAAAGCAACCCCTCTATATAGAAATACTCAATGAGCACTACATTGGATCAGGACACCAGAGAAGTGCAATATAACTCTTTATTAAAGCCAAAAAATGATTAAAAACATCTAAAAACAAAGCAGGCCATGTCCATGCTTATAAAAAGCTTGGCTTTCATACCCAATATAATTTTTGAGTAGTATTGGTCATTTTACAGGTCCAGCTATCTGTTATATTTATATTGGTGCCCTTTTTTTAGCCCATAGTGTGACTCAGTATTTGATATACATCATTTTTATACATTCCAAGTGCTGAGCTGACTTTTTTCAAATGCTGGGTTGAGAGAAGCACACTAATTGAACATTATCATGTGTTACTGACCAGATTTTTTGCTGTGCCTGTTATCATCTGTGAGGCCCACCATATTATTGTCATTATTGGGGCTTTTTATAAGCATGGACACGGCCTGCTTTGTTTTTAGATGTTTTTAATCACTTTTTGGCTTTAATAAAGAGTTATATTGCACTTCTCTGGTGTCCTGGTCCAATTTAGTGCTCATTGAGTATTTCTATATAGAGGGGTTGCTTTTCTTTATTCTTGCGTATCTGTTGTAGTTGGGTCTGGGACCCTTTCCCCCACTAAATGTTATAAGCAATATTATTTGCATAATCATGCATGCTCGCCCTTTTTTTTGTTTTAACTAGACACTTGCTTGACACATTTTTATAAGTTACAGGAAAAAGGGCTATGGAAATTAATTGGATCACTTTTTGCACAGAAATCCAGCAGAAACTGAACGCCAGGGAGGTTAAAGGACCACTATCCCAAAAAAAAGTAGGTAGTTAAAATCTGTCAGAACTGACAGGTTTTGGGCCAGTCCATCCTCATAGGGGATTCTTAGGGGTTTCTTTGTTTTCAACAGCAATTAAAAAGTCTAACTGACAAAATATTGTGCATGTGACTAGGGAGGCTGGCATCTTACTATTTTGGCAGTGTAACTGCTGTTCAGGAAATACTGTTGAAAACAGTCGACAGGGTCGGTTCTTCCATCCATGTCATCTGGCGCACACTGTGCAGAAGTTGTGCGCAGGCGCAGTATGCGCTAGATGACGTGGCAGGCACAAAAGAGCCGACCCCGCAGGCAGGTTGCTATTATTACAGGTGGGCAGCAGGGACACCAAGGAGGACTGGGGCTGCGGCAAGGGACTGAGACTGCTGCAAGGGGCTGGAAGAAGCCCTAGGTGAGTAAAAATAGATTCGATATTTTGTCTCGGAAGTCCTTTAATGGGTGGGCAGCACGGCGCCTTGCAGTGATGGGTCCCTGGTTTGAATCCCAGCCAGGGCACTATTTGCACGGAGTTTGTTTGTTTTCCCCATGTCTGCATGGGTTTCCTCCAGGTACTCTGGTTTTTCTCCCACATCCCAAAAACATACAGATAAGTTAACTGGCTTCCCCCTAATTTGGACTTGGACTACGATACATACGTCGACATAGGACTATGGTAGGGATTAGATCAGGCATGGGCAAACTCAGCCCTCCAGCTGTTACGGAACTACAAGTCCCACAACGCATTTGCCTTCATGAGTCATGACTGTGGCTGTTAGACTCCTGCAATGCATTGTGGGACTTGTAGTTCCTTAACAGCTGGAGGGCCAAGTTTGCCCATGCCTGGATTAGATTGTGAGCCCCTCCGAGGGACAGTTAAATGACAAGACTATATATTCTGCACAGTGCTGCGGAAGATGTCGGCGCTATACAAATACTAAATAATAATGGGAGATAGCAGCGTTTTGACACAGTTTTGTAGTTTTCTTTGATTTTTCACTTCAATGATTTTCCCACCAAAGCAGATGTTATGTGTCAATAGTAAGGGAACTGACAATACAGACCTAGTCCTTATCACGTTTTCTGCTATTAAAAGAAAAAGCTAGCAACCAGTGGCTGCCCTGGTCTAGTTAAGTCTAATATATGGTTGCAGACATGCTAGGTACCTAGCACTGCCGAACTAACGCTTGTAGCAACCATAAAGCATGCTGTACACTACTTGTCAGCAGAGAGAAGAAAAATGAAGGGCATTAATAGGTCAAACAAGCATCAACACCCAAGGGATAGTATATACACAATATCATAACAATACTTATACACAGCATTAATCATATCACTTGAATAAAGTCTATCCAAATGCATTCTCTGCATGTGGAAAACAAACATGAACGTTACACTCTGTATAAAGAAAGGCTGACTGATTTTCCAGAGACCAAACAAAAAAACATGATATACACAGTTTAGATTCTCCAGCAATTTATTTTTTAATGTATTTATAAAACAAGAGACAAATGCTTGCTCTTGAAACAATGTTGAAGTCCAGCTAAACAATCCAAACAGAGATTAGATGAGAACTTACCCAAAGATTATAGATTTTGCTGATGAAGCAATAAGAATGATATTTATAAAAAAAGCCATTTTGCATGGCTTCACTTTTCCTCAGTCTATCTATTGATTCCCAGTTTCAGAGGTGGCTTAATTTACCAACAGGAATTGGGGCATACATGTAAAAAAGGTAATTGCGGTTATTTGGGTGCTAGGGATAGTCACTAGTAGAATATCGGTAAAATTACAGATATTCTTCTATTGGGCAATAGGTAATACAGTATAATAGAAGAAGAATCAGTCATTTTAACCACTATTCCCCTCATCCCCCCCCCCTCCCCTTAATATTCACAGCCTTTACCACTATGATCCCCTCTGCTAATATCAAACCAAAATTATCGTTTGGGTGTAGTTATAGCCACACCAAACATTGTAGTCTATGCCACTCCTATTTTGCGAAAGCACCACTGGTGACCAAATGACCTGCTTCGAGATTGGAGCCTCAACTCACATTATTAGATTTCATCAGCTTTAAAGAGACACTGAAGCACTAGTGTCTCTTTGAGTAGCTGGACCACTTGGCTGTCTCTCACACTCGTAACACAAACACTTTTGGCTAGGTTCACATTGGAACACGATCATAATGTAAAGTAGTGGAAAATTCACTTTGCGTGATGCGATACCTACAGTGAAGCATACTTATGGACCCTTTAACACTTAATGCACTTTTTTCTTCTATAGCAGTGCATTGTGAAAATGCTTAAATTTTTCAGCATATAGTTTGAAAGAAGCCACAGGGAAAATGGACACAAACATGAAAAGTTGTCCTTTCAGTTACAACCGACAGCAGCTGGTCTAGTGTAAGAGGACCCTTACATAAAAAGTATGCTTCCATGCAACTGTAAGCACACACATGTAGTAATTCACAACATATGACTCATGTTATTCCCCCGCACTGCTAATGCCCTAATGTGAATGTACCATTACAACAATATAATCCCATCATGGTTGCCATGTGATTACACTGGCCAATGCAATGCAACAGATCAGTATAAAAGCAGCCTTTGCTTTACAGAAGCATGTGCATTTTTCTTCCTTTTTCATTTGTATCCCTCCACCCATCAATTACATTAAAATGCATGTATTTTCAAGACAAAAACAATTCTGCAATGATGTTTTACAGAAAACTGGATTTCCAACAAGCAAATTTCCAGACACTTTTGCTGCTGAAAATGCATGGAAACGCATGAAGTAAGATAGAGGCCTTAGTGTACTGACTTTGTATTTTCACAGAGGAGAAGCTCTGGCTAGCTTCATAGCATTATCACTTTCTATTGATTTGAAATAGACCAGTGTGCTTTAAAGTTTGAGATGAATGTGTGGATACTGGGGAGCCTAATTTCACACTAATCATTTGGGGACTCCAGGGGGAAAACTGAGTGTTCCACATTCATCTCACCCACTCTGCATACAGAGCCTCATCCACTCTGCATTCATATCAACATAAACAAATGGAAGAGGGAAACTGTATTAGAAGAAAGAACAGGGGGCTGTGGCTAAAAGTATTAGAGAAACAGGATCAGCAGGAGAGTCAGGTAACTGGTATTATTTTAAAAAGGAATAATCCATATCTTTCTCAGTTTAGGTTCCCTTTAAGAGGAAAAAAGTTCTTCAGGAAAACACAGCAATAGAATCAATTCCAAAGGTCAATATCCACTTTATAATATCAGAAAATGATTAAGTAAAAGATTCTTATCAACAGTAACATGAATCTTCGAGGACTTATAATCATCAACAAACTTGCTTGTGAAGATCATAGACTTGACAATATCGGCTACAGATAATGTAAGCTTTGTCTGCAAGAGATTATTTCAGGCAACCACACTAGTCCGTTTCGGGTCAATTGTAGACCCTTCTTCAGGCCTTTACAAATAAAGTGGATCCTGCTCTTTGGAAATGATTCTACTGATGTGGTTTCTTGAAGAACTTTTTTCCTCTTAAATTAAATATACCCTTTATTTCCATTCACTTTTTCATCCTAAGTTTTCTCCTAGGTCAAATTTTGACAACTTGTCAACAAAATGCCTTTAAAGTTAATGGGAACCAGTTTTTTTTTTTTTTTAAGTCAGATACTTACCTAAGGAGCGGGAGGCTCTGGGTCCCATAGAGCAGTGTTTCTCAACATTTTATTGATATGTACCCCTTTTAAAAACCTGTATTCACCAAGTACCCCCTGCCATAGTAAACATTTTCACAAGTACCCCTTGACAAATATATACTAAATTTTAGTACATGATAATTGGTTCTAAACCATTTCCAAGCATTTACAATTGCTTTTAATTATTTAAACAACACCAAATTAGTGTTTTAGCTAAGATTTATGTTTCTAAAACTCTAAATTTGTTATTCTTGGTTAAGTATATCAAGCTCGAGTACCCCCTGGAACTATCAGAAGTACCCCCTGGGGTACACGTACCACATGTTGAGAACCTATGCCATAGAGCACTCCCTATCCTCTCCCGTCGCCCGCTGCTGTCCTGGCTCCCCCGTAGCGGTATTCGACCGTTTCGGTCAAATACTGCTGTCTCCCGGCCGAAGGGAGGCTTCGGAAATGCTTCGGGAGCCCGAGTGTTTCCGAAGACAGGCCGCTCTACACTGCGCACGCGCCCTCTATGATGCGTTTGCGTGTGCGCCGCCTGTCTTCGGGAGGACTCGGCTCCCGAAGACTTCCAAAGTCCCCTTGGCGTGGGATGAGAACGGAGGAGCCAGCGCAGCACCGGGGCCACCGGGAGAGGAGAGGGATGGCTCATTAGGACCGAGCCTTCCCTTTCCTTAGGTGAGTACTATATCTGCCTTTTTTTTTTTTTTTGAAATCGGATTACATTAGCTTTACGCCACCAAGCAACCAAGAATATGCTCAGAATAATTTTGAAAGTACTTTTTCACCTTTATTTTTGGTACTTTTTCGATCACAGAAAGCGAAAAAGTTATTTCAAATCGAACATGAAAAACAAAAACAAAAAAAACAACTGGGAGAAACCAGGAGAAAAGGTGAATTTCCTATGGGCCCTAGTGTTGGACTGCTGCACTACTACTCTATCTCTGCCTGGCGCTGGATAAAGTGTCATTTGGGGCAGCACCTCTAACAATGGGGAAGCAGCAAGGAGAAAAGTTCAACAAGTTTTTTTAGAGACTCTAATGTAAGTAGCAGGAGTGGACACCAATGAGAGCCTGCAAAAAGAGGAAAGCCCAATTTAAGCAGGCCATACACAAATCACTTTTACCGGCTAACTCCCAGCAGACTCAATCACTTTTGGGTATATGGCCACCTCCGTCATTAATACTATATTGACATAGGTTCATCTCATCATGCCATACTTCACTTAAGATTTGCTTTAAAGACAATGGCAGATTTAAACCAAAATAAACCAGCTTGGTGTTGGCTTATAATCACATTCCCCTGTTTGGAGGAAGATATTTTAGGCAAAACTTTTGATTTTACAAATCCACCATGAAACTCCAGCAGAAAGTGTTGTGTCATTACTGCACATATAGCAAAAAACAAGCATTGAGGAAACGCTTCACATTAGTTTTCCGAATGTTGATGAGGTTGTTCTTGCTATGTGATGTTATAAAAGCTGACATCACCAGCTGTCTGCTCAGACTTTAAGGAACAAGAAAGCTGCATGGCAGTGAGTCTGTTGTGTTCAGAGGAGGCTTCTCTGCAGTTTTTAATGTCACTCATCACTTAAGGTGGCCATACACTGGTCGATTTGCCATCAGATTCGACCAACAGACAGATCCCTATCTGATCGAATCTGATCAGAGAGGGATCGTATGGCTACCTTTACTGCAAACAGATTGTGAACCGATTTCAGCCTGAAACCGATCACAATCTGTTGTGGTGGTGGTGCTGCTGCCGCCGCTCCCCCCCCCCCCCCCCGCCGCATACATTACCTGCTCCGCCGGCGCGACTCCCAGGTCTCTCTCCGCTCTTCTTCTCCGCTCTGGTCTCCGGCTCCAGCATGCTTCACTTATTCCTGCCCGGCAGGAAGTTTAAACAGTAGAGCGCCCTCTACTGTTTAAACTTCCTGCCGGGCAGGAATAAGTGAAGGCATGCCGGAGACCAGAGCGGAGAAGAGCGGAGACGAGCGGGGGCAGTCGCGCCGGCGGAGCAGGTAATGTATGCGGGCTCTATTGCGTCGGTCGTCGGGCACTCGAACGCCGCTAGCGATGCGCTCTTTACCCGCGGGCGATCGACGGTAATTTTCCGCACGGCGCGATCGAAGGGATCGGACGAAATGAATCGAAATTTGGCGTGTAGCGCGAACGATTGGCAGCAGATTCGATCCCAGTGATCGAATCTGCTGTCGAAACGGCGGTAAATCGGGCCAGTGTATGGCCAGCTTTAGTGCACTGCATATTGTTAACATTGTTGCTACTAAGTCTAATATTTTTACTGATTAATTACATTTTGGAAATGGACCAATTGCCTTCACCAGGTGCTGCATCTGACTGGTCCATTTTCGAGCTAAATAAGTATGCATAAAATCTGTGTAAAATTTGCATCAACTTAGAATGATTCACATCACACTGGCCATTTCTATTTATCGGTAGCAGAACTCCTGGAGCATGACGTGATCAGACGGATCAAGTAGATGCAAGACGAATCATAGCTTGGGCAGCACGGTGGCGTAGTGGTTAGCTCTCTTGCCTTGCAGCGCTGGGTCCCTGGTTCAAATCCCAGCCAGGGCACTATCTGCAAAGAGTTTGTATGTTCTCTCCATGTCTGTGTGGGTTTCCTCCGGGCACTCCGGTTTCCCCCCACATTCCAAAAACATACGGATAAGTTAATTGGCTCTCCCTAAAAAATTGGCCCTGGACTACAGTACTTACACTACATAATATAGACATATGGCAATGGTAGGGATTAGATTGTGAGCTCCTTTGAGGGACAGTTAGTGACAGCGCTGCGTAATATGTCGGCGCTATATAAATACTAAATAATAATAATAATAAAATAGCTAAGGCAGTAAGTGATCACAACAAAATCAGAGTTTACAAATCAGCTGATCAAACTGATCACATGACTCTGAGTTCAGACATACATAGCAATGTACACTTTGCTTTGTAAAACAAGTCCCAAGTGTTGTATTTGATTGAGAATAATCTCATATTACAATCAGGGGAAGACAAAAAAAGAAAAGTCACCATTTAGCAGGCATGCCTTGAAGTTGTGAAAATTAAAATTTTGGATGAATATCTTATCAGGTAGACAGATCTATTAAAATCTTGAAGTGTGTGAGGAGACTCCCTCCTCCTCGTTAGGTTTGTGGATTCAGTGTCTGTGAATCCAGGAAGCACAGTTATCCAAGATGTACCCTTCACATTTATACAGATCACCTCAAATGACATCCTCAGTTTGTGTCTAGTTCAATGCTAGTGTGATGTGTCAAATCTCAGTGCTTTTTAAATATTTAGCAGAGCTGGGATTCTTAAATATTATATGATCTTCTCTATACAGAGCCTAGGGTGGCGAGTCTGACCCTTCAAGGAATTTATCTTTATACCAGCATCTGAATACTCCTCTTAAAAATAAAATGTGATTTCAGGGTTCTTTGCTATCTCACATCACTTGCCTTTCTAAGATTCTGCGTTAATCACATCCCTCTCCTGTAAATGAATGGCCTGTGTGACGCATAATTGTTGGGTAAGTACTCAGCATTTTGGAAGCCCAACAGTAGTAATTTTTTTACATTTTTGGATGGCACAACCAAAAAAGAGAATCACCTCTCTCCCCATTAAGGAGAATTCTGCTCCCTTCTTGTCTCCATGACACCCAGATTTCCAATGTGGCTCTGCCTCATCCCCACCAAATTCTTAAATTACTGTGTGCCTGTTTAGCAGATCAACTTCTTGTCCAAAAAGAAGAGTAAGAAAAATTCTACCCAACGCTAGCACAAACAGCAACAAAAAAACTCAAAAGGACATTCTAAGACTTTTTCACTCTATCCAGAACTAAAAGGAACTTTGGCTGCAATCGGCTATAAGCAATAACATCATAAAGTATCAAAAACTATAGGAACGAAAAAAAGAAAATAATGATACAACAACACACACATGATCAAGCAGAAATTAAGCTATTAAACTGTATCAGGTGAGTTATTATGAGGGTATTTTTTTATTTTTAGTGATTGTGGGTGCTCCAGTGAACTTATAAACAGCAATATAGAAAGGAGAGGCAAAGGGCATTTATTCTTGTGACAGAGAGCGCTGAAAGGGTCATATGCTTAGCCAAGCCAACCCCTCCCCCCCCCTCCCCCCCCCCCCGCACGCCCAGTGGCATACTCTGTGCTAGACAAGATGTACGTCATTGGGATTCCTAGGTTTCCCTTCTACCATGGTCAAATTTCCTACTTTGACTTACATTACTTCCTCTGTCCAACAGTAATACATTGTTGATGTTGTGGCAGCTTGGCGGCCGATCGTGCACTTCCAGCGCAACACAATGCCACAAGTGTACTAGGCTCTAGTGCCTTGCATTGGCGTTACCCTGCGGTAAAACAGGTTAACGCAACACAATTTTGCAAGACAAGTTTAAAAGGGGCCTCAGTCACATGACATAGTTCTACTTCAAAGATTCATATTATGTTTCACCATTTTTCCTAAAAACCTCACTGGGTCTAACAAGTCTAGGGGTGTAAAAATGAATATGGACTTCAGAAGCCAGTCTCAGCAATCAAACACTGCACAGGAAATTTTAAGGAGCCATCTCATTTGAGAACATAAAGAGAAAAACTCAAATGTTACCAGGGTACCTGGCTCCTGGGATCTGGCCAACCCTGGGCTTGCCATGTGACAACCACAAAATTATTTATCAATAGTGCTCTGAATTGGTTTTAAATTAAAGGACATGTGCACTCAGTTACTTAAATGTCCAAATAGGTTAGCACACCAAATGTAAGTAATTCTTCTTAATCAATCGAATCCACAGGCTGATAATTGTTTTGGGGCCACAATGGCTTCCCTTCAATGTATAGTGTACACTACACTATGCTTTGATAAAGGGAAACCATTGTAGCCCAAAAACAATTGTCAACCGGTGGATGATTGATTGACTAAATGAGAATTACTTGAATTTAGTGTGGTAACCTACTGTGATCTTTTGATGTTACTAGTGGTGGTATAGTCAGACTAACGTGGTTAAGCACCCTTGAGCAATGGGAAGAAGTTCTCCAATGGATTGTGCTTTCCACTCAGACAAACAGCACAAATCAGTGCAGCCTGGAAAGGAAAATTTCAACTGGGGTTTATAAGTCCACCAAATACTTGTCAGCAGTTTTACAGTGGTATGGTGCAGTGTATCAAAGTGCAAAACAAAGCTTGTAGATAGGACATGTTCTTTTTACCCACTTTCTCTGTACTATGAAACATCATGCTAAAGCATTTCACTCCTGCTAGAAGGCTTCAGACAAACAGTGAGTAGCAGCCAGGGGATCCGCTCTTCCTGCTCATCCAGGGCTGCTGATTGCCCTGTTGCACTGGAATTATGAAAGAGCCTGCATACATAGGCCATAATGCAGATCAACAATCTTACTGTCATGGTATGGTTTGTTGACAAAGCACTTCTGTGTTGGAAAAGTTGCTGCCCTCTCTCTCCCAACAGGCTCCTAATACAAGTAGCACAACCCCCAAATTTGGTTAACAAAAAGTGCAGGAATGCAGGTTATATTATAATAAACATGGACCCCAGACAGCAGCTTCATCCCCTCATGGCAATTAGGATACAGATTCTTGAAAATGAAATACGAATTATTGTTTTTGTTTTTCTTTTTTTAAAATTTATAACGGATATAGTGTGATAGAATTAACTCCCTTCAAATGTCTGAAGAACAAAATACTCTCTTCACACCAACAAGTGTCTCCAACCAAAAGTAATGAAAACATTCTGTACTTGTTTGAGATTATTATAACTGTGGCTAAGTAAAGAGCTAATACCTTTTAACCTTGGTAACTCCAAACTTGAACACAAAAGACTATCGGCACAGAACAATCCAAAATATAGTTAACAATCACAGTGGAGACAAAATATTCAGAAGTTTTGGTTTGCCACTTCCTTTTATTTTCTCCATGTTTTTCTCCTTTAAGGAAGGTTAAAGTCACCACAGGTATTAGGGGATGGCCATCCATGCCGGCCATTTCAGGAAGACCAGGTAATGATGGTATGGGCAAATAACTGCCACTTGTCTGCTAAAGGGGATAAATGTTAATCAGAAAAGCTTGCATGGCCTGTTGGTACTGTTGTTCTGAGGCAAGCAGTGCCATCACAATCTACACCAATCTCACCCGTTCATTCCCCTCCCATCTCCATAGCAAACAACAGAATGCCAAGCCAAGCTGCACGTCCAT
Organism: Hyperolius riggenbachi; assembly: GCF_040937935.1. NCBI lineage: Eukaryota > Metazoa > Chordata > Amphibia > Anura > Hyperoliidae > Hyperolius > Hyperolius riggenbachi. The sequence goes on from NC_090650.1 coordinate 323,883,090, forward strand.
GTTAAGGTCTTAGTCTAAAACACACAAACAAAAAGCAATGTGGAGCGCATTTTGTTTGTGTGTTTCAGCCTATAAAACCGATCAGCCTTGTGGATTGCCAGTTACAGTTATCTACACAATCCCTACCCTTTGCCTTCAGAAGGTCCTAAACCACCAGCAAAAACCTCTACGACTATCCTTGAATGATTGTGTGGTTTTTAAACAGGCCACATGCACGCATCTTCAGCTTCAATATCTCAGTAGCCCAAAGAAAACATTCAGTAGTTTTTTTCCTCCAATTTGTTCACAATATTGTAAGTTAATTTGTTGGTTAGAACCACATTTGGGACTAACATGTGTGTTTGTAATATATGAACTATATTAATGTATTCAAATGAGTTTTCCAAATATCTGATGAAACACTTTTTTATTTACATTGTTCTGCTATACTAGTGTAGAATATATCTAAATGATAAATGATGAGAATACTAAGACAGTTATACTACGCTCTACCTACATGGAAAAAAATAAAAATAAAAAACACAGACAGACATAATCCCAATTCAACTGAAATAGCAGTTATTTTGCCAGCTCTATAGAAGTCAAGAGAAAAAAAAATCTGAATAGAAAGACGGGTCACAAAAAGCATTTGCCATCTATAAACCAAAGTTCCTCTATATACAAGTGCACAAACCTAAAAATCCTAATACTCTAACCCATGCAGTGGTGAGAATGGGGGAGAAAATAAAAAGTTCCAGCCCCCCTCAGTGCTGTGATCACGTCACAGGCTCCAGCACTGTGTGGAAATAATAAGACACATTCTGCATCACTTCTACCCAAAATCAAAAGGGGACGTGCAGGAGCAAAAAAAAAGTTACATTATTGAAAAAAATGGAAGTAAAATAGTAAACCCAAACAATGCAATTTCCCCAATAATAAATAAAATAAAGACACATGCAGGGGAATATATTTATGACGCTCATGGTGATGGTAGTTGTAGTGACCAATGAATAACCAGAATCAACATCAAACCAATGCGTTCTCAGTAAAGAAGTAACGTAAAGGGAATATATATTTTTATAATATAATATTTAAATATATATAGAACTCTTTTTGCTAAACTTTTTTTTCTAACAAATATATATATATATATATATATATATATATATATATATATATATATATATATATATATTTATTTTCCCCCTTATTATTATTGAGAGCATCTTCACTTGCAGCCACAAAATCTAATACATAAATTCTCTCAACGAGGAGCAATGACAAAAATGTGTGTGGCTAAAGCTAACATTTATACTATCTGACAATAACAAACGCAGGGAAAAAGGAAAAACAAACAAACTAGCAGGTGACAACATAAGTGGAGTGTGTGTGTGTGTACACATATATACATTCTCACATTGTGCGTGTTATATTTTATATATACATACATTTTCTCTCCATTTTTCGCCATAACACACGCATACACTTTTGTTACAGTAAAACCACAAAAAAAAAAGTACTACACGGATGGATCGGAAATATACATGCATGGCCAACAATTATTAACTTACATTGAAAAAAATGAATTTTTAATGCAAGGCAAGCAAAAGGCACATGATAAATAAGCTAGCCATAATGAAAATGAACTTTGCAGTAAGGTCAGTGTGAATGAATAACAATGTGACAAAAATGTCAATATGAATGAGTTGAGGGAAGAAGTTCCCATCTTTCATTCACAGGCAACATGTTCCAACAGCCACTTGTGCCAACGCTCCCAGACAGACAGAATTGTGGGTGCAATCACATCCCATTCACTGCGACTCCTCGACCCATCAGCTGCCACCACCTTTAATGTACATGACAGGTTTAAAATGAAAACCGTACAAGTCAGTGATTAGCTGCAGTAGTGCTAAAGTCATCACACTTATTGTGGTCTTCTAGGTACTTTTTTCCTTTAACTGTCTGACTCACGACAACATAATCTATGCTTGCTTTTCCCATCTAACAGCAGAAACATAAGCAGCTATATACGTAGCTTAGTCTGCTCACTGCCCTCAAACACTGTACAGCTTTATAAAGTGCTACGATGAACAGGCAAGTTTCTCTTGTATTAGTGGCCATGATGTAGAGGGTAATTACAAGAAACCAAAAGCTACGGGTGCACAGAGTCAAAGCAATATGTAGGTCAGTTGTAATAAATCTCCACCTCTATTTCTGCTACAACTGGGATAATGAAGATCCTGTGATAAGCAGCTTTGCCAAAGCATAGCCTGGCGGTATATTAGTATTTAATCATTTTAGTATTAAATGTAAAAATGTAATGCATGCAATAACAATTGCTTGCCTTCAGAAAACACAGTAGGCCTTTGCTCCTGTAGTTAACCATACTTTTCATGGAAGTCTTAGCAAGAGAGCCCCAGTTTTCCCAACTACCCCCCTGACTGGCTGGCTGAGAAGACACATGCATAGTTTTCAATGTATCTGGAAGCTAAAACCGTACAAATATAATTTAATAATACAAGAAAAAGCCTAAATCAAAGCCTAGTAAATTAGTATGCATGTTAAAAACATCTCCTGAATAAAAAAAAACTATTTCATACCAGAATGACTAGCTTAGAAGTAATTTGGCATATGATTAAAAGAAGAATACTCTGTTTAACGTTAATTGGTCTTTACGTTTTTTTTTTAACTGTGAATGCTGCTTTCACTTACTACACTGTTTAAGGTGTCTGTGCTACAACCGTTACATTTATTCATTGGAACTAACCTGTTAGCTCACTCATATAGGCATGAACTTATTTTGTTTTGTTTTTTTACATGCTTAACTTTTTTGTGCCACTGGTATTCACGTTGAACAAACTGGAGGTGACACAAGAACTGATGAGGGATTCCCATACAAACGACAAACAGCCTGAAGCCCTAATGCTGATAAAAGATTCTAGACAGAGCGGCGTAATACTACAATAACCTACAATTCTGCTGTAATTGTAGGGTTATTTGATTGCAATAGGAATCTAGGAAAAGGCCAAAGACACCCAAAATCTCTGTTTTTCAGAGGACAGATGTGTATGCACCCAAGTCCAGTGCTGCCAGGTACCTATCACTAGAGCTGAAATCGTCCCTCCAAGCGCTCCTGCAAATAGAATTTACAGAATGGACAGGTGACAATGATAACTCAGCCTTTTGTACTAATTCCACACAAATGATTACCCCAATTAAGATAATTATTTGTGCCATTATTCGCAAGCCCCATTCACTGTTGACAACACTCCTTATAAAAACAGCAGCAGAGAAGCCTTTGGATGCAAGACCTGAACACATAGCGTCCCTAAATAATTTATTAAAGCATCAAAATAGGAGCCCATCAAAGAAAAATATATATAATTAAAAACATTACGTGTTCAGGAAAAATTGTGAATAATAAAGAACATCAGTGTATGTGGAGTGTAAATTAATTTAAAATGCAGATCAGTAAGTCATTTCATGGACATTTGCCCTAAAATATACACAAAGGATGTTTGTGGCTTTTCTTAAGAAGGGGGGAGAATGCATGTAGTAACATACAGCAATTAGCCTAACATGAATGTTACATAACTGCAACACTCAAGAAGAAAGTTTGATGAAGTAGTAGACAGACAAAAAAAAAAAAAAAAAAAGGTCAGAGCAGGGAGTTTTCTGTTGTACCTTAATCCTACTCTGTTATTGGGTAATGAGGTAGAAGCAGACACAGCCTGCGTGCAGTGACTCTCCTCAGAACACAGAGCAGGGAGAGGGTTAACTGGTGGTAAAGTGCTGGAATTCTATGCTAGAGAGCAGCCTCCAGCATTCCAGTGGGCCTAGCACAGTATTCTGTGTGACCACAACAAGCCACCCTTTGTCCTCCTCCCCGGGTAGTCTCTCCCTCTCCCTCTCTCTCTCTCTCTCTCTCTCTCTCTCTCTCTCTCTCTCTCTCTCTCCCATAAGGTCTCACTCACACAAACACCAGGTCCAGCACACAGCCCAGGCCCTTTCATCAGGTAACCATAACATAACTGCAAAGACCATAACATAACTGAAAAGACAATAACTGCTAAAAATGCTTCTAAAAAAATAAATATGGAGAACAAAAATTCATATAGGAAAAAAAACACAAATATGACACTGCAACAGCAAGCATGAAATGTTTGCCTTTTGTAAATCATGCATTTGATAACTGAGACAAAATGTAATTGAATCCTAATTCTGAGGAGGGGGGGGGGGGGGGATTGTAACCAGCAGAAGGGGCAGGAGCAGAAGCTGTGCCCTGGCTTTGCAGAGGGTAGCCCCTGGCAAGGAAGCATAGCAGCTCAATAGTCTCCCTACTCCACAGCTTCCCTCATACAAACTCCTGCAGAAGGCGAGCCGCCCGTCCGTCACGTGACCAGACGCCTCCAAACTCTAAAATTCCAGCACAGTTTTCCAAAGCTCCGTGATCAATAAACTTTGCTGTAATGGTAGCCACACACGCGGCAATCTGCAGAGGCACATTTTCCACAATTTTTTTTTTTTACCACATGTACATGAGTGCATTCCTAAGCAACCTATTTAATAGCATTAATTGTGCTTTATCATCCTGCCACAGAGTTTATAGGAGGTTATTATAACTGGTATGCATTTATAGAGTACTGACATTTTCCAGAGCGTATCAAATAAGTCATGTCACCGACTGTCCCTCAGAGGAGTTCACAACCTTATCCCTGCTACAGTTCTGGTCTACAGCCACTACCATAGTCTAGGGCCAGTTTTGGGGAGAAACCCATTAACTTACAAGTATGTTTTTGGGATGAGGAAAGAAACCGAGGCACAGGGAGACCATAAACTCCATCCAAATAGCCATAGCCGAGATACGTGGAAACAGACTAAATAAAGTGGCTGTGAAGACTGAGGCCTGTTTTAATCACTTTCAACCTACTACTAGTCTAGGACATTGTACATAAAGGCAATAGATCCCTAATGGTGCCTACTAATGATACAATCTGTTTTTGTACATTTTTACCAAATCTATGTCCTAGACGGGTAAACAAAGTGAATATACTTTAGAAAGTCCCTCATATTACATACAAATGGAAAAAACTAGGCAAAAAACGATTGCATCATTAGTGGGTTCTTTTAAGAGTGCCCTCATACTACATACACATTGGTAAGCTTTCCCCCAAAATTCCCCCTCACATTGCTGCGTGTGTAGCCACCCTAACACCACCCCTGACCTGCTACGACTACCCTGGCTGCCACCCCTAAACACATGCTCCACAATCACAGCACCCAAACTACTGCCTTGGACAAAATGAGCATTCTCCTCTCATCCAGCTCAACTATATCCAGATGCAGCCTGGAACTCATGCAAACTTAACCATCTGTATGTCTGCTGGCAGAGTGGAATTGTGGAGTGGATCGAGCTAGAAGGTGACTTGCATTAGCCTCTTTTTTTTCCCTAGGCACACAATCTGATCTATACGTAAACTGGCCCACAATATAAAACATAGTATATACAGAAAGCAGAAAACAGCAGTAAAAGAAAGCAGCCAGAGAGAGCAGTGCAAGAGAGAAGGCTGGGAAGTTTGCACTGCTCTGTCCTGGCTCTCAGCGCTTCGGCATCCTCAAGTTCCCTCCCTGATCCACTGCATCCCTGTCTGGATGAATAGGGAGGGTTAGAGAGAAATCACACATCCCTGGCTTCCCCCACTAAACACTGAGACAGTCAAGGAGCATTGCTTTGTCTCTTACCTTTCAGTGATCTTGGTTTAGCTTGCTTGCGGCGAGACATCCTAAAAGCAAACAGCTGAAGTTGTTCAATGTCAGCCCGTTAACAACTATAGGAAACAAGACAACGAGGATCCCCTAGCAAGAGAACAGTGCTTTCCTCCAGCCTCCCTGTCTGCCCTCTTCACTGGCCAAAAACTTCTACAGCTTATGTCAAAAAAAAAACAAAAAGAATAAAAAATAAAACAAAAAGGACATGCAAATAAAGAAGAGCACTTATTACTGCTGCAGGAAAAACGGCATCTTTCTTTTTTTTTTTTATTTACAAAAAAGTATCAAATTACATGTTTTTTCTTCTCTAAAACACTAGCCAAAGGGGAGAGATTTCCTAAAAAAAAAAATAATAATCTAAAAAATAATTTTCCAATCGGCAACAGCAAAATTTAGAAATCATAAAAAAAAAATAAGTCTACAGCAAAAAAGAAGAAAAATCCACTTTTCCTGTCTTCCCACAACTAAACAGAAGGG